>NW_025214887.1:0-1714 GCF_004010195.1 Chiloscyllium plagiosum
CTGGCGAAGATTTTATAGTCCGTGCTGAGGAGGGAGACCGGACGCCAGTTCTTTAAAGAACGAAGGTCCCCCTTCTTTGGCAACTGGACGATGACCGCCCTGCGTCAAGAAAGGGGCAGCTCTCCGGCATTTAGACACTCCCCCAGAACGCCCTGAAGAACTCCACAGTCAGCCCGTCCAGCCCCGGGGTTTTGCCCCTCGAGAGCCGGTCGAAGGCGCCGGTCAGCTCCTCTAAAGTGACGGGAGTGTCGAGCCGTCCGGCGTCCTCCGGGCTGAGCTGCGGCAGGTCCTCCCACAGAACTCTGCGAGCATCCTCGCTGGACGGATTCGGAGAGAACAGAACCGTGTAATAGTTTCGGATGTGGGCCCTGATGCCCTCCGGATCCGAGACGAGGGACACGTCGTCGGTCAGCAGCACAAGGAGCTGCTGACGGGTGCCACGCCTTTTTTCCAGCAAGTAGAAGAAGGGGGGCCACTGTCCAGGTCCTGGAGGAGCTGGATCTGCGACCTCACGTACTTGCCCCGAGCCCCGACGAGCTGCAGGTCCCAGAGCGCGGCCTTCTTCTCTTCGTACGCCCCGCGCAGGGCCGGGTCCGCGTCGGGCTGACCGAGGCGTGACTCCAGGTCGAGCAACTCCCTCTCCAACTCCCCGATCCTGGATTTCCGCCTCTTCGTCGACCCCCTCGCGTACTCCTGACAGAAGACGCGGACGTGAGCCTTGCCCACGTCCCACCATAGCCTCAGGGAGGGGAAGCTTCCCCGCTTCCTTCTCCAGCCGGCCCAGAAACGACGAAACGAGTCCCGGAACCGCTCGTCCTCCAGAAGCAGGTTGTTAAAGTGCCAGTACGCGGAGCCGAGCCTGGCGCCGAATGGAAGGAGTTCCGCCCACACCAGGTGATGGTCCGTGCACGACACCTGCGTGGAGGCCTTCAGAAAACAGGAGGCATACGCCCGCGAAACGTACAGGCAGTCGATTCTGGACGCTCCGACCCCAGGCCTCACTAAGGTGAAGGCGATGGAGTCGGGATGGAGATTCCGCCAGACGTCCACCAGGTCGAAGGACTTGACCAAGTCCCCCAACCTCTTCCCCGACGCCCAGCCAGTGCGGGCACCGCTGTGGTCCCTGCCCTCGAGGACACAGTTAAAATCTCCCCCGAGGACGACGCACTGGTTCACGTCGATGGAAGCGAGATGAGTGGACACTTCTTCAAAGAAGCTCGCTTGCCTCGGCCCGGCCAGGGGAGCGTAGACGTCCACCCCTACCGAAATGTCTCTCCCTTCCAAGGGCTGGTGCCTCTTCCCCAGAGAGACCGGGGGGGATTTATTTTTTTTTTTTTTTTTTTTTTTTTTTTTTTTTTTTTTTTTTTTTTTTTTTTTTTTTTTTTTTTTTTTTTTTTTTTTTTTTTTTTTTTTTTTTTTTTTTTTTTTTTTTTTTTTTTTTTTTTTTTTTTTTTTTTTTTTTTTTTTTTTTTTTTTTTTTTTTTTTTTTTTTTTTTTTTTTTTTTTTTTTTTTTTTTTTTTTTTTTTTTTTTTTTTTTTTTTTTTTTTTTTTTTTTTTTTTTTTTTTTTTTTTTTTTTTTTTTTTTTTTTTTTTTTTTTTTTTTTTTTTTTTTTTTTTTTTTTTTTTTTTTTTTTTTTTTTTTTTTTTTTTTTTTTTTTTTTTTTTTTTTTTTTTTTTTTTTTTTTTTTTTTTTTTTTTTTTTTTTTTTTTTTT
>NW_025214887.1:10602-12926 GCF_004010195.1 Chiloscyllium plagiosum
GGTAGTGACAATAAATGTGAGGTTCGTGATGTATCAGGAAGAGCAGTGACAACAAGGGTGAGGATAATAATGTATCTGTCTGGACAGGAATGGAAGTGTATTCACCTTAATTGGTCCTTCATTTGACTCCGGATCCTGGGAAATAGTGAATGGGTCATAATTTCCACACTTGAGTAAACAGACCCGATGCAGAATCGATTGAAATAATTTGTGATCTCGAGTTGGAGCTCCTGGTGTTTGAGTGGACAGTCTTATTGCTGGCAGATTCCAGATTCTGTTTTTGTTCTTTTGTTACAATGTATGAGCGGCAACACTCCTTCATAATTGGGGTTACATTTGTTATTGTCATTAGTTTGTTTGCTGACAGATGTTTGAAAAACAGCAACAAAGCTGAATAATGCTGTCACCTTGATCTCCCCAAGGAGCTTTCCCCCCAGTATAAGACATCGTCTCTGGCAATGTATCAGATCAGAGTTTCAAACAAGGAGCTTGTCAGCTGCCTGAAGGGACAGATCACCTCGCACGGAATAATGCTTCGACCAATTGATCAAGTGGATAAAGTGTTTCTTCTATCCTTGTTTTTTATTGGTATTCCTGGTATGGCATCATCAAAGTTGATCTTCTTTTAAACTGCTGCTGATCTGCTCTTTGGTTTTATCTTTTGAACAATAATGTCTCCAGCTCACTGACGGGTCAGCCTTATCTGGACACCAGAACATTGACAATACTTCACCGAGCAGCATTCTCGGTACAATTCTCCACTGACAAAGACTCCCAATGTCACTGCTGCTGCAGCATTCTCTCATCTCAGTGTTCTGTCATCTGTTCTGGTTTCATACAGTGTGAAGGTATGAGGAGAGATCAGGCAAGTTAGCTCTAAAGAAGGATCGCTGGTCCCAAAATATTACCTGTACATTTTCTCCCACAGATGCTGTTAGTCCAGCTGAGCTATTTCTGTTTTTGTTATACAAACGAAGCATCCAGAATTATAAAAGGTCAAGTCAAGATCTGAATGGTGTCCTGCAAGATAGTTATAGGAAAAGATAAACTATTGCAGTTTGATTGGGAATTCCGAACAATGGTTCAGAATCTGTCCTCACTGTCTCTGGTCAGGGAATTGAAGCCTTGACAGATGTCCCTCCTGATCCCCGCACATTGAGATGTTTGTGATGTACGGATGTGTAGATTTACAGTGTAAATATCACAGCGGTCTGAATACTCACACATTGTCACTAAGGGAGCTCTGCATGCTCTGTTACGCTGCACTTGTGTAAGTCACACGGAGTTGTTTTGCTTGAAATCTTATAGAGGTTCTTATGATCTGTTTCCTGCTCCTGTTGTGGCTCCGATCAGGATTTGGTCCAATGCTAAGAGCAAGGTCTGAACTGATCCAGGAAGAAGGGAAGAGTTTGGGTTATTGCCTGTGCAATAAACATTACAATATGCGTTGGGAGCAATGTTGGGTTCTGCACCTGCTAGAATTGGAGCTGAGACCTGTAAGAATCTATTATCATTCAGATCGCGACCTTGCAACCAAATAAAATCACAGACTTCCTTGTGGTCTCCTAGGAGGGGCCATGAGCTCAGTTTCTGTCCAAAAGCCATAATCTCTGGAGTTATTGGGCTAGAGGGTAAGATGGAGTGGGTGTGAAAGTCTTAAAATTCAAACTCACTCAACTCCAACCACTGGCAGACACAGATTGGATCGGGGTGTGGTGGTAAAATCTTTATTTTTCGCTCTCTGGACCAGGAATGTGGAATGTCTACTGTGGTTCTAACAACAATCTGCACCCTGCTCTGTTTGAAAAATCCCCTTCTATTTTCAATATGAGCCTCTGAGGATAATCAACAATGTGCCATTCTACTGTAAAAAGAAGTCAAGCTATTATACTGAGACTTGGCGGGTGGCATTAGATTGGCTTGATACGGTTTTGATTCCTTTACTGCTATTCGCTTTGATTCTATTGCTCAATATTCTGACAGTCAGGCACATTTTAGTGACCAGTCGAGTGTGGAAGAGGCTGAAGGGTGAGAGCAAAGGAGAGAATCATAGAGACCCAGAGATGGAGAGGAGAAGGAAGTCTATGATTTTGATCTTCACCATCTCTGGGAACTTCATCCTGCTGCGGTTATTCTTTGTTGTAGATTTCTTACATTATCCCATTCAATGAATCAATACTGTCGATTACTCACCTTTTCTTATTGACTTCAATGTTGTTGGGTTGATGCTGCGGAACATAAGTTGTTGCGCAAACACATTTAATTATGCAGCAACATTGCCTCGGCTCAGAGCGAAGATCAGTAACGCAGTAAAATACCTGGTT
>NW_025214887.1:13580-24820 GCF_004010195.1 Chiloscyllium plagiosum
ATATTATCAGAACTCAGCCACTAAAAAGTCATGATTTAGAGATGCTGGTGTTGGACTGGGTGTACAAAGTTAAAAATCACAAAACACCATGTTATAGTCCAAAAGGTTTTTGGAGCGGAGGCTGATAGCTAAGTTTGGTAACCATTGTGAGGGCCTCAACCGGGACATTACAGGTGACCACCATTGCACTTTACACACACACAGACACTCCTACACACACACTCACTCACTCTCACACACACATACAGAGGCACTCCTATACACACGGACACACATATACACAGACGCGCATACAGACACCCACACACACTCTTACAGGCATACATACTCCCACACTCACACATGCACCCACTCACAGTCTTAAGGCACTTTACACTCACTACGCACACACATACACTTTCTCACACTCACAATCCCCAACCCAGACAGACACACACACAGACAGACACAGACCCACATGCACATAAATATTTTGTGGGGTGAATTTGTACTTGCAGGATTACATTGTACTTTGCACAAAAACTGCATGCATTCATGTAAAACTCTGCGCTCAAACCCTGCAGGAATTCATGTAAAATTCCGTTATCTCACTTTTTAGATTAGAATCAATCTAAACATCATGACATAGACAGAGAACACATGGGGCTAACACCTTCAGCATATTGTCTAACTATCACCCATTGTGAGCAGCTAACCTGAGAATGCAAATTTTAAAAATAAGGTTTTGTTATTTACACATGAAAGAAGTGAAAGTTCCATGGTATTCAAACAGATGAAAGACTTAACAATCAAATTTTCAATGTATAACTTCAGTTACATCACACTGTAAATTTTTGCTATAAATTCTGTGTGTTAGGATAGAGCCCTCCACTATCACCTGATGAAGGAGCAATGCACTGAAAGCTGGTATGCTTCCAATGAAACCTGTTGGACTATAACCTGGTGTCGTGTGATTTTTAAATAAAACGTCATTACTGCAACAACATCGTCTAGATTCAGAACAAAGCTCAGGATGACAGCAAAATACGTAGTTGTATGAATTCCTTGTATTATGAAGAATTAGAACTTATTACAAATGGATGGGCTCCCTATTTTCCAGCATTAACCTTCCTAATTACAATGAGCTGCTCCTTCAATACATTCCCAAAACATAAATTTCCCTTCATGGAGTGAAGAATCAAAAAAGTGAAACACAACTCCATTGTATTGAAAGTGGTGCAATGTCACGCTCTGCTGGTTAAGCTACGCCATTGCGAATGGGTTGTTGGAGGGTGAAAGCCCTCAAGGATTCAGTCACTGAGGGAGAGAGAGGGCAGCTGCTCAGAACACCATGGAAATTGATAGCCCCAACAACAACAAAACACACACACACACACACACACACAAGAGTCTTGTGTGGACGTGGTTGCAATTAGAGTGAGGTTATTCAGCGTGGA
Source organism: Chiloscyllium plagiosum (assembly GCF_004010195.1). Classification (NCBI taxonomy): domain Eukaryota; kingdom Metazoa; phylum Chordata; class Chondrichthyes; order Orectolobiformes; family Hemiscylliidae; genus Chiloscyllium; species Chiloscyllium plagiosum. The sequence continues at coordinate 15,017 of NW_025214887.1, forward strand.
GAATTATTGTACTCCCTGTGCAATGAGGAAATGATTTTTCTTTGAGCAGCATTGCTGAGCTTATACACATCAAATAGAATGTCTCCACTGCAGTTGTATCCAGGCATTTCCGAGTGAAAAATTTCATGAGGAGACAGGCTGAATTCTACATAGAAACATAGAAACATAGAAAAAATACAGCGCAGTACAGGCCCTTTGGCCCTCGATGTTGCGCCGATCCAAACCTACCTAACCTACACTTGCCCACTATCCTCCATATGCCTATCCCATGCCCGCTTAAATGCCCATAAAGAGGGAGAGTCCACCACAGATACCGGCAGGGCATTCCATGAACTCACGACTCCCTGAGTAAAGAATCTACCCCTAACATCTGTCCTATACCTACCACCCCTTAATTTAAAGTAATGCCCCCTCGTAATAGCTGACTCCATACATGGAAAAAGGTTCTCATGGTCAACCCTACCTAAACCCCTAATCATCTTGTACACCTCTATCAAGTCACCCCTATACCTTCTTTTCTCCAATGAAAATAGCCCCAAGTGCCTCAGCCTTTCCTCATACGATCTTCCTACCATACCAGTCAACATCCTGGTAAATTAACATGGCCAATTCACCTGACCTGCACATCTTTGGACTGTGGAAACTGGAGCACCCAGAGGAAACCCGCGCAGACAAGAGGAGAATGTGCAACCTTCATACAAACAGTCGCCCCAGGCTGGAATCGAACCTGGGACCTTCGTTTTGTGAGGTAGCAGTGCTAACCACTGAGCAAACCGATCCAAAAGACTCGATCCAAAGGATTCAAATCAAAGGATTGAAAGGTGAACGAGATCAGCACTGGGCATGTTCACCTCCTTCTTCTTATATCTAGGGACAAAGGATCAGGCAAAACTATTTTGTATTTCCAATGGCATGGTTTGAATAATGAAATTAATGTGCATTGTGAGTGATCCACACACATTGACATTTTCTGCCCAAAGATCTTGTGATTGTGCAGTGGAGAGTTTATTTCAGCATTGTATCACTTTTAACACAAGAGCGAGTTAAACACAGTTGGCATGTGCAGACGTGAAATACTTACTGAGGTAAAATACACTCATTAGACACACTGGAAGGGAGGCAATGGCAATGTGGTGATCAGGAACTGTAGAAGTAAGACAGAGCTTCGGACCAACAGTAAGGAGCCATCGCAGTTCCAGAGGCATGCAACATTACACATGGAACAGAGCACAGGACAAAAAGAATGGCGTTTTGAATTAAAGCTCAGGAAGATTTAATTTTACTTTTTTAAACAAATAACAGAAATGTTTCCGGTGGACCCTGCAACTGGAAAGCTATCCAAACTCTGTTGTCAAAGAAAACGCTCAAATTTGAGGAAATGCACAGGATGGGGTGATGTCACCGTGTCATTGTCACTGTGTCATGTCATTACCCACAGGAACACAGAGCATCTTGGGCCTGTGCAAACTACAGATTCCCTACACACTGTGAAGGATGAAAGGTTTCCAGGCAGGGGACCCAGGAAATTTACCAGGATGGTTTGGAGAATGATAGATTTCAGTGATGAGGTTAGGGAGTTTAGGTTCAAAAAGGGAGGGTTTCACCTGAACTGGGAAGGGACCTATATCCGGGTGGTTTGTATTTCGAGCGGTTGTGAACCCTTTGCTTTGGGGAGGGGAGGGTGGGGCTTTCCTATGTAACAGTGAAAATAGACAGAAAACAGCAAGTTGATTAGAAAAGATAAACAACAGCAATTCATAGCCCAAAGTAATTCTGAAGAATTAAACTGCATTTATTTCGATACAGATAAGGCTAATGAACTCAGGATCTGTCTTGCAACACAATACTCGCCTGTCAGAGCTATCACACAAACGTGGCTGAGGTAAGGACAAGGCAGACTGCTCAATGTTCTGGGTTTTAGTTCTTATAAGAAGAATAGAAAGAGAGAAGGGTGAGGAGCAGTTTTGATTGAGGAAGAGAGGAGGGGGCTGAATATACAGAGTAACAGGTACCAGGGAGTGAGTTACAGATTGGAGTACAGTTGAGGCGTACCGTGTGGTTCACAATTAATTTTAAAATAATGGTGATTGAACAAAAGACTGGAATCTAACTGAGGAATTTACCGTGTTAACACATGGAATCACAGTTACTCAATTACTACTTTACTTAGTGTAGCTAGTACTGAGGGACCATTTAGTGAAAATCTATGGTTTGAAATGAGCAAGAAGAAAGGGATGATCACCTTGATGAGATTGGACAACAGCACCCCGCACCCCCCAGTAGTCGAAAGGAAATCGAGAAGAAAATATGTTGATATCTCAAATGTATGTAAGAATAACAATGATGTAATAGTAGGGGAGTTTAATTTTCCTAATTCGGCGCCATTTAGAAAAGTGCGTTAAGGAGAGTTCAGAGCATGTTGCTCCTGTTGGGGTGAAAGGCAAGGCTGCGATGGTTAGGGAACAACGGATGAATAAAGGAATTGAAATTCCAGTCAAGAATAAAAAAAAGAATCATATGTTAGATACAAACAATCAGGCTCAACTGAATCTCTTGAAGACTATAAAGAGTATTGGGGCATTCTAAGATTAGAAATGAGGAAGGCAAAGAGAGTTATTAGATAGCCCTGGCAGATAAACTCCAGGATAATCCAAAAAGATTTTCCAAAGACAATAAGAGCCTGACGGCAACTACAGAGAGAGCAAGACTCCTTAAAGATTATCAAGGTTATGTTTGCATTGAACCTCAGGAGATGACTATTGTGCACCAGGTTTTACTGTTGAGAAAGCAATGGAGGATAGAGAATCGGGAAAATAAATTTTAAAAACAAGGATGTCATTACAGAAAAGAAAGTGCTGGAGGTCTTCGAAAACATAAAGGCATATAAAACTATAGAACTTGAACAAGTGTATCCCAGGACATGGTGGGACGTTAGGGAGGAAATTGTGGGGGCCCCAGTAGAAATATTTGTATCATCTATAAACACGGGTGAAATCCCAGAGGACTGGAGGGTGGATGATGTGACATTGTTTAACAAGGGATTGAAGGAAAAGCCAAGGAACTATAAACCTGTAAGTCTGACTTCGATGTTTGATGAGTTGTTGGAGGTGATTGTGATAGATAGGATTTATATATATTTTGAGGGACAAGGATTAAATAGGGACACTCAGGTGTTGTGTGAGGAAATTCATGTCTTGCATATTTGATTGAATGTTTTTTTAAGAAGTGACCGAAAAGGTTGATGAAGGCAGAGCAGTATACATTGTTTACTTGGACTCAGCAAAGCCTTTGACAAGGCTGTGCATGGCAATCAAATTAGTAAAATTAGATCACATGTGTTTCAGGGTGGGTTTGTTAATTGGATATAAAATTGGCTTCTTGGCAGGAAACAGACTGTGATGATGGAGGTATATGATTTGGACTGAGGCCTGTGACCAGCGGTATTCCAAAGGGATCGGTGGTGGATCCACTTTTGGTTGTCATTTATATAAATGCTGTTGATGAGACTATAGAAGGCATGGTTAGTAAGTTTGCCGATTACACCAAAATTGTTGGTGAGGTGGTCAGTGAAGAATGTTACCTCAGATTACAAAGAGATCTCGATCAATTGGATCAGTGGACTGAGGAGTGGCAGCTGGAGTTTAATTTAGAAACGTGTTTGGGATTGCATTTTGGTAAAACAAGCAATGATAGGACTTAATAGTACGGCCCTGGGCAGTGTTTTAGAAAAGAGAGGCTTCAGGGTTCAGGTACATCATTCTTTGAAATATGCGTTCTCGGTAGACAGGGTGGTTAAGAAGACATTTAGCATGCTTGGCTTCATTTCTCAGACCATTGAATATAGCAGTTGGGTTGTTATACTGAGGAAATACAGTGTTGAGGAGGCCTCTTCTGGATAAATGTGTGCAATTCTGGTTGCCCTGTTACAGGAAGGATTAAACTGGAAAGGGTTCAGGAAAGGTTTCCCAAGATGTTGCCAGGAATGGAGGATTCCAGATGTAAAAATGGACTAGAAAGGAGAGGACTTTGCTCACTGGAACATTGGAGGTGGAGGGTTGATCTTATTGAGGGTTATACAACCATGAGGTGTATAGAGAAGATAAATGACAAGATCTTTTCCCTCAGATGGGGGAATATCACAACAATGGGTCATAGTTAAAGGTGAAAGATTTAAAAAGGACATGAGGGACAATATTTTTACACAGAGAGTGGTTTGCATGTTGGAATGTACTGCCAGAGAAAGTGATGAATGCAGGTACAGTTGCAATGTTAAAAAGGCATAGAGACATCTAGATGTACAGCACGAAAACTGACTCTTTGGTCCAACTCATCCTTGCCAACCAGACACCTGTAATAAATCCTTCCCTTTTGCCAGCAATTGGCCCATATCCGTCTAAACCCTTCCAATTCATACAATCATTTACAGATGCCTTGTACAAGCTGTAATTGTGCCAACCTCCACCACTTCCTCTGGCAGCTCATTCCATACATACTCTACCCTTTATGTGAAAAAGTTGCCCTTTTGGTCTGTTTTAAATCTTTCCCCTCTCAGCTTAAGCCAATGTCCTCTGTTTTTAACCTATCCATGCTCATCATGATTTTTTAAACTTTTACAAGGTCACCCTTTGGCCTCCGACTCTCCAGGGAAAACAGCTCCAGCCTATTCACCCTCTCTCAAAAGCTGAAACTCCTCAGCCCTGGCAACATGCTTGTAATTTTTTTCTGAACCCTTTCAAGTTTCATAACATCCTTCCTGTAGCAGGGAGACCAGAATTGAATATAGCATTCCAAAAGTGGCCTCAACAATGTTCTGTACAGCCGCAAGATGACCTCCTAATACCTATACTTGATGCTCTGACCAAGAAAGGAAAGTACGCCAAATGCATTCTTCACTATCCTATCTACCTGTGACTCCTCTTTCAAGGAACTGTGAACCTGAACTCCAAGGTTTCTTTGTTCAGCGACACTCCTTTGACCTTAACATTATGTGTATAAGTCCTGCCCTCATTCGCCTTTCCAAGATGCCCATATGGATAAGTTCATGAACAGGAAAGGTTTGGAAGGATACGGACGAAGCACAGGCAGGTGGGACTTTTTAGTTTTGGAAGATGGTTAGTGTGGACAGATTGGCCTGAATGGTCTCTTTCCGTGCTGTATGACTGTATGCCTATCTGACATTATAGCAGGTAGTCAAAAGACAATTTAGTCTCTGCACATGCTCGCTTTGTCATCCACCCCAGAGGCCGGGACATGGCATGGGGATTATTGTGGATGGTTGGAGACGCAGAGGGTCCGTGATATTCAGTGGGCGTGTAATGGAGGAACGAAAGAATGGGCAGTTCAGGGGAGATAAATACACATAAGGGAGGGCAATTAGACAGGGGCCACTGAAGGGGGAGGTGCTACGTTTGTGAGACTGCAATATTTGCCAGAGTGGGGTGTGTAAAATTGGAGTGCGAGAGTTGCAGTTTCAGGATTGAAAGACAGAAATATGGAAGGAAAGAAAGTGAAACAAGAAGAAAGAAAGGAAGAGAGTGTGAAAAAATATGCACAAAATTGAAAGAAGTAGGAGAGAAAAGGACAAAACAAAGGCTGTCAGTAAGAAACAGAGAGAGAGAGGGATGGTGCGGGAGAGAAATAGATTGAGAGAGAGATTATGGAATGTGAAAGGGAGAGAGAGAAAAGAGGAAAACTCAGAGAGAGATAAACAGGAGTTAAGGAAAGGCATGACATGAATAAAGTAGTGATACTCTTCAGTCAGTTTGGTCCCGAGCTCTCTCGATGGGCCCTCACACTTCCACTTTCCCATTGGGGACAGACCGTGCTCCACAGCCTTGCTTTAGGAGGGGTTGGTTCAGGGAGGGAAAGGGGGTATTAAAGAATCAAACTGGGATTGAGATTCAAAAACTCCCCACACTCTCACACACAGAGTCAGACAGAACCACACAGAGACTCATTCCTGCTCAGTGCACGCGGTAATAGGGACAGTGGCTGCCAGAACCTGTTTGAAATACCCTCAGATCTGTCACTCAAAGACGCCCTCTCCACCCAAATCCCAGCTCATCCAATCAGCTCTCAGCTCCCTCTCGCAGCGGTAAACCTCCCCCAGAGATGGAGCATAGCCAGAGTCGTTTTTGTGGGATTCGAGGGAGGGAGGGAGTTGTGAGGGACAGCAGCAGGTAAATAGTTTCGTTCATGCTGCCGTCCGTCTGCTCCTGCTTAGCATTTTACTGTCTTGGAAGGAAAGCTGTATATATTCTCATCCTGATCAAATTCCTTTTGTCTTTGGGCTTTCCGATTGATCAATGTCAAAATCATAACTTACGTTTGCCGTGAATCAAACCCAGGTCACCTGTTTGGAAGGCAGTTATACTCACCGCGATTGCATCATCACTGTCCACTTTAACTCAACATAATCCACAATCACATTTTAAAAATACCTTTATCATGACCAGAGAAATGAATGGAAATAAATTACTATTGAAAATAAATTGCAATCAGAAGCCTCAGAACATGATTTATTCTTGTGAACATGGTTTTGTGCGTGGGAAACCATGTATCACAAGCTTGATTGAGTTTTTTGAGGAAGTTATGAAGATGATTGATGAGGGCAGAGCGGTAGATGTGATCTATATGGACTTCAGTAAGGTGTCCGACAAGGTTCCACATGGGAGACTGTGTGACTATTTTGGTATTCCTCCTTCTCCTTCTGACTATGCCTCACGTGGAATCCTCGTTCCATTATCTGTTGCAGCTAATGTTGATTCTCAGTTACTTGGATCTGTTGCAGCTAATGTTGATTCTCAGTTACTTGGATTTTTTTCGCCAATTGAGTTATTTTTATAACTGAATATTTCACTGCATACTTTAAATGGTCACTGATTTTTTTTCTGTGTCATCACATAAATAAGTGCATTTGTGCAGCAGCTGAGGTTCCGCAGCATATATGTGACTTCTTTAAAGAGACGATAATCATAGTAATCCAATGAATCATCAGCTTGCAAAAATCTTTAAAACATGCAGAAACCACAGAAGTATGAAGCTGGTGGTAATAAAAAAAGAGTAAAGTCACAGAATGCATTCTGCTCTCTATCTCTGTGTCATTCTCTATTTTTTTCCTGAGCCCTCAGTCCCTTACGCATTTTCACGGGCTCGAAGATGTGGCTGGCAGTCAGAATGTTGAAAAAGAGAATAAAAATGAATGGTAACATTAGTGTTAAAAGATATTCAATGTATTGAAAACTTTCCCACCGGGCTGTGTAATAACTGGACCTCGTTTTACATTCCCATGGAATATTGTTGATAATATTTCCAGGTACACATCGAAAGTAGTTGGGAATGTTCTTTAAAGAAAAGAAAATGCAGATTGTTGCTGCAACTCTCTTTGCAGTTTTTTCTGTACAATACTTAGTTTTCATCTGATGAAAACAAATGGCAACAAATCGATCAAAAGAAAAAGCAACAGTGAACCAGACAGAGCAATCAATGGTCAAGAAGATCAGGACAACAATAACACTACAAATAGGAGTGATGTCCAGGAAAGACCGGGAATAAGTATAATATGAAAATCGGTCAAGTACGATGTCAAGAGCAATGAACAGTAGATCAGATATTGCCATGCCCACTAGTAAGTGAATGGTGCACATAGATAGGCCACACTTCCGCCGAGCTAAGATCATTATCAACATGAGACTAACTGCAAGAGACAGAGAAAGGACTTGAAGTTACTGATAAAACATTCTCTGATGTTTGAGCCCAGATGTATGTAATGGCACAAAGGTAATTGTTGCTCCATGTCATATGAAGTTAAAAGAATCTGAACTGCAGCAGCAAACCCTCTCCAAATGAATCATTTGCACTCTTAAAGGACAAAGGGAAGAACATCAACTGCCGATTGCTGACATAAACACGGTCATGTACTCAATGATTTTATGGGGTTGGCTCATAGGTTATTACACTGGCTCGAGATTCCTGTGAGACCACAACATCCACAAAATGACACCTCGAATCAGTAAAACATTGAATTGGATGCACCTAACATGGAGATGGGTTGCAAAATGTCAGTATTTGGTTTTGGAATCTCCACAGCTCAGATTGGCCTCAGATTTGTATATCCACACTGTATGACCGCCATCACAGGGCATTGAATCACTCCACAATCTCCAGCAATAAATACTGTCCACAATCTGGATGAACATATGATCACATATTGAGTCCCTCCCTCATGGACAGGACATCCTGACAATCTGTACCATGGAAGTATTCAGCAATGAATCCAATCACCATGTCTCAAGCTGCATACCCACGAAAATCATAAGTACTGTAACATTGACACAGACTCTCTCACAAATGTCCAAAATCGTACACCACTGCCCCCTCCCAAATAAAACCTGAATCTATGCTGCATTGTTCATTGCAACGTTCTGGTTTAGAAATCACACATTTTATTAAGGATTAAATGAAGCTTCCTGTCTGATGTCCATGCTCGTGCTCCCAAGCTCCTCTCCTTATGAATAGAGAACTCCCTCTCAGATTCAGAGAACACATTGGGGCTAGGAATCCCCATCACCTCACCCGCATTCTCCATGGCAATCATCAGAGACTGTTTCTGTGATAGGATCATAGAAACCCTACTGTACAGAAAGAGGTATTTCGGCCCATTGAATCTGCAGCAACCCTCTGAAGAGTATCCCACCTTCACACCACCCAAAGAATGTGGCCTTTATCATGACTGACTCATCTAACCCAATATCCTGGGCACTATGAAACAATTTAGCTTAGCTGACCAATCTGATGTGCACACCTTTGGATTACAAGAGGGAACCCATGCAGACACGGGGAGAAGGTTCCATCTTTACACAGACTCAAGGGTGGAATAGAACCCAGGTTCTTGGCACTGTGAGGCCACAATTCTAACCACTGTGTCACCATGCCACCCTTAAATCTCTGTGGATTCATACCATTACTAAAGGTGTTGGACGACAATGGCCTAATGGACCTATCACAAGACTGTCACTTCATAGATATAGGTAATGATCTGGGGAGCTGGGTTCAACATTCTCCATGGCAGATGGTGGAATTTCAATGAGTCTAATGATAACGATGTAATGGTTGATGGTTGTGAGGAAGAAAAAGCATCTCATCCACTGATGTCCTTTAGGGAAGGCAATCTGTCATCCTTACCTCATCTACCCTACATATGACTCCGGACCCATGACAACGTTATTAAATGTTACTGGCCCTCTGGGCAAATATGGAAGGGTGGCAAATGTTGACCTCACCAGCCACACCCATATCCATTCAATGAAAAGAAGAAAATGGAGTTTCTCATGCACAGCCAACTTTCTGCTGCAGCCATTGCTCCCTTTTAGGATCTTTTTCTGCGATTGGATATCGCCACACTGGGTCCATTATCACAAAGATCGACTTCAAAGTTGCTTCAGTTTCAAAGATCAAGAATTGGAGGAAGATGAGGCGTATATACTTCAGACATTGGGTCGTTAGGGTTTGACGATGGAGGAGGCCCAGGACCTGCATGTGCTTGTTTGAGTGGGAGGGGGAATTGAAGTGTTCAGCCACTGGGCAGTGGGATTGGTCCGTGCAGGTGTCCCAGAAATGTTGAGTGCAAAACCTGTGCCCACACATCCTCCCTTAGCTACGTCAAAGACCCCAAAATATCCTTCCACATCCAACAGAAATTTACCTGTAGATATCAATGATATCTACTGTATCCATTGCATCTGATATGGTGTCCTCCAGATCTGGGAGATAGGACGCCTACTTGTGGATCATTACATTCCCTGA
>NW_025214887.1:40691-43443 GCF_004010195.1 Chiloscyllium plagiosum
CCACAGCTAAATGTACACACACACACAGCTAAATGTACACTGACACACACTCCCACAGCTAAATGTAACACACGCTCCCACAGCTAAATGTACATGCGCACACACTCCCACAGCTAAATGTACACTCACGCTCCCACAGGTAAATGTACACTCCCACACACACACACTCCCACAGCTAAATGTACACACACACACACTCCCACAGCTAAATGTACACACACACACTCCCACAGCTAAATGCACATTCACACACTCCCACAGCTAAATGTACACACACACACACTCCCACAGGTAAATATACACACACACACTCCCACAGCTAAATGTACACACACTTCCACAGCTAAATGTACACACACACACTCCCACAGCTAAATGCACATTCTCACACTCCCACAGCTAAATGCACACACACACACACTCCCACAGCTAAATGTACACACACACTCCCACAGCTAAATGCACACACACACACACCCACAGCTAAATGTACACACACACTCCCACAGCTAAATATACACACACACACACACTCCCACTGCTATATGTACACTCACACACACACACTCCCACATCTAAATGTACATACACACGCACACTCCCACTGCTATATGTACACTCACACACACACATCTAAATGCACACACACACTCCCACAGCTAAATGCACACTCACACACACTTCCACAGCTAAAGGTACACTCACACACACACTTCCACAGCTAAATGAACACTCACACACCCTCACAGCTCAGTATACACACACACACACCCAGAGCTAAATGTATGCACACACCCACACAGCTAAATGTACAAATACACTCCCACAGCTAAATGTACACTCACACTCCCACAGGTAAATATACGCACACACACTCCCACAGCTAAATGTACACACACTTCCACAGCTAAATGTACACACACACACTCCCACAGCTAAATGCACGCACACACACAAACATTCCCACAACCTAATGTATACACACTCCCACAGCTCACTGTACACTGACACACACCCTCCCACAGCTAAATGCACATTCACACATTCCCACAGCTAAATGCACACACACACTCCCACAGCTAAATGTACACACACACACTCCCACAGCTAAATGCACGCACACACACAAACATTCCCACAACATAATGTATACACACTCCCACAGCTAACTGTACACTGACACACACACTCCCACAGCTAAATGCACATTCACACACTCCCACAGCTAATTGCACACACTACACACACTCCCAAGCTAAATGCACACACACACACTCCCACAGCTAAATGTACACACACACTCCCACAGCTAAATGCACACACACACACACACACTCCCACAGCTAAATGTACACACACACTCCCACAGCTAAATATATACACACACACACTCCCACTGCTATATGTACACTCACACACACACACACCCACAGCTAAATGTACGCACACAGACACTCCCACACCTAAATGTACACACACACACTCCCACATCTAAATGTACATACACACGCACACTCCCACTGCTATATGTACACTTACACACACACAGCTAAATGCACATTCACACACTCCCACAGCTAAATGCACACTCACACACACTTCCACAGCTAAATGAACACTCACACACCCTCACAGCTAAGTATACACACACACACACCCAGAGCTAAATGTATGCACACACCCACACAGCTAAATGTATAAATACACTCCCACAGCTAAATGTACACTCACACATGCACCCTCACAGCTAAAGGTACACTCACACACACACTCCCACAGCTAAATGCACACTCACACACCCTCACAGCTAAATGTACACACACACGCCCACAGCTAAATGTACGCACACAACCACACAGCTCTATGCAGACTCCCACACTCCCACCGCTAAAAGCACACACACACACACTCCCATAGCTAAATGCACACTCACACACCCTCACAGCTAAATGTGCACACACACCCCACAGCTAAATGTACACTCACACACACACCCTCACAGCTAAATGCAGACTCCCACACTCCCACAGCTAAATGTACACTCACACATGCACCCTCACAGCTAAATGTACACTCACACACACGCTGCCACAGCTGAATGCACACACACACCCTCACAGCTCTATGTACACACACACCCTCACAGCTAAATGCAGAATCCCACACTCCCACAGCTAAATTTACACTCACACATGCACCCTCACAGCTAAATATACGCTCACACACACACACTCCCACAGCTATAATGTACACACACACATGCACCCTCACAGCTAAATGTACACACACACACACCCTCACAGCTAAATGCACGCTCTCACATGCACCCTCATAGCTAAATGCACGCACACACACACACTCCCACAGCTAAATGCACACTCACACACACACACACCACAGCTAAATGTACACACACACATGCACCCTCACAGTTAAATGCACACACACACACACACTCCCACAGCTAAATGTACACACACACATGCACCCTCAAAGCTCAATGCAGACTCACACTCCCACAGCTAAATGCACACTCACACACACACACTCCCACAGCTAATTGTACACACACACACTCCCACAGCTAAATGTACACACACACATGCACCCTCACAGCTAAACGTACACACACACCTCACAGCTAAATGTACACACACTCTCCCACAGCTATATGTACACACACACCCACAGCTCAATGTACACACACACCCTCACAGCTAAATGCAGACTCTCACACTCCCACAGCTAAATG
>NW_025214887.1:53256-54000 GCF_004010195.1 Chiloscyllium plagiosum
GGCTGAGGGGTGACCTTATAGAAGTTTAAAAAATTATGAGGGGCATGGATAGGATAAATAGACAATGTCTTTTCCCTGAGTTGGGGGAAGTCCAGAACTAGAGGGCATAGGTTTAGGGTGAGAGGGGAAAGATATAAAAGGGACCTAAGGGGCAATTTTTTCACACAGAGGGTGGTACGTTTATGGAATTGTCAGAGGAAGTGGTGGAGGCTGGTACAACTGCAACATTTAAGAGGCATTGGGATGGGTATATGAATAGGAAGGGTTTGGAGGGATATGGGCCGGGAGCTGGCAGGTGGGACTAGATTGGATTGGGATATCTGGTCAGCATGGACGGGTTGGACCAAAGGGTCTGTTTCCATGCTGTACAACTCCATGACTCTAAATGCACAAAACAGCATCTATATGTTGAGCTATTATACCTGTGAGTAGATCTGTTAGGAATAAAGAGTAAAAGGAAGAGTTGTTCCTCTCACTATAATTAGATGTTTTCAAATAATTGTAAAAGTGGTACATGCTGTTTATCGGATTCATGTCAGTCTTATGTCACTATGTTTTATGCATTTTTTAAATAAAGACGTTGAGGTATGACATTCTCTTTTGCTTTTTGAGTTATTAAACATGTGGATTGCATAAATATGTTTGTTGAAAGTACAATACTACAGACTGCTTGTTATTGCAGGAAAGGAGACTTATGTAACTGATTCGTTCCTGCTGATTATAAGAAAATGAACATTTCCCAAT
>NW_025214888.1:0-4343 GCF_004010195.1 Chiloscyllium plagiosum
GTGATGAAGTGAGTGTGAGGAGGTCATGGTGACGGGGACGAAGTGAGTGTGTGGGGGTCTGGGTGACAGTGATTGAATGGGTGTGAGTGGGCTGGTGTGACAGGAACGGAGTGAATGTGTGGGGATCATAGTGATGGTGATTGATGTGAGTGTGAGTCAATCAGGGTGACTGTGATCGAGTGAGTGTAACGGGGTCAGGCTGACTGATGGAGAGAGTATGACGTGCCATAATGACCGTGATGGCGTTAGTGTGAGGGTGTTAATGTGACAGTGTTAATGGGGTCAGGCTGACTGATGGAGTGAGTGTGAGTGGGCTGGTGTGAGAGTGACGGAGTGAGTGTGTGGGGATCATGGTGACGGTGATGGAGTGAGTGTGAGGTAGTCAGTGTGACTAATAGAGTGAGTGAAAGGGGATCAGGCTGACTGATGGAGGGAGTGTGACTGGTCAGGGTGACTCTGATGGAGTGCGTTTGAGTGTGTCAGGGAGGCGATGACGGAGTGAGTGTGAGGGGGTAGGGTGACAGTGATCGAGAGATGTGAGGGTGTCAGGGTGACAGTGATGAAGTGTGTCTGAGGAAATCAGTGTGACAATGATGAAGTGATTGTGAGGGGGTCATGGTTACGGTGATGGAGTGAGTGTGAGGGAGTCACGGTGACGGTGATGGAGTGAGTGTGAGAGAGTCATGGTGACAATGATGGGGTGAGTGTGAGGGGGCCAGTGTGATGGTGATGCAGTGAGTGTGTGGTGGTCATAGTGACTGTAATGGAGTGAGTTTGAGGGTGTCAGGATGGCTGTGATGGAGTGAGTATGAGGGGGTTAGGGGACGTTGATGGAGTGAGTGTGTGGTAGTCAGGGTGACTGTAAAAGATTGAGTGAAAGGAGGTCAGGCTGACTGATGGAGGGAGTGTGAGGGGTCAGTGTGACTGTAATGGAGTGCGTTTGAGGGTGTCAGGGAGGCGCAGACTGAGTGAGTGTGAGGGGGGTAGGGTGACAGTGATCGAGAGAGTGTGAGGGGGTCAGGCTGACGGTGATGGAGTGTGTCTGAGGGAATCAGTGTGACAGTGATGAAGTGAGTGTGAGAGGAGCAGAATGACAGTGAATGAAGTGAGTGTGAGAGGAGCAGAATGACAGTGATGTAGTGAGTGTGGGAGTCAGGGTGACGGTGATGGAGTGAGTGTGTGGGGATCATGGTGACGGTGATGGAGTGAGTGTGAGGGAATCAGAGTGAATGCGATGCAGCGAGTGTGAGAGGGGCCGAGTGACAGTGATATAGTGAGTGTGAGGTAGTCAGTGTGACTGTAACAGATTGAGTGAAAGGGGGTCAGGCTGACTGATGGAGGTGGTGTGAGGTGTCAGGGTGACTGTAATGGAGTGCGTTTGAGTGTGTAACGGAGGCGATGACGGAGTGAGTGTGAGGGGGTAGTGTGACAGTGATCGGGAGAGTGTGAGGGGATCAGGGTGACGGTGATGGAGTGTGTCTGAGTAATCAGTGTGACAGTGATGAAGTGAGAGTGAGAGGGGTCATGGTGACGGGGATGAAGTGAGTGTGAGGGGGTCAGGGTGACAGTGATGGAGTTAGTGTGAGTGGGCCGGTGTGACAATGATGAAGTGAGTGTGAGAGGCGTCATGGTGACGGGGATGGAGTGAGTGTGAGCGTGTTAAGGTGACAGTGATCGAGTGAGTGTAATCGGGTCAGTGTTACGGTGATGGAGTGAGTGTGAGGGGTTCATGGTGACGGTGATGGATTGAGTGTTAGGGGGTCAGTGTGACGGTGATGGAGTGAGTGTGAGAGTGTCAGGGTGACTTTAATGGAGTGAGTGTGAGGAGGTCAGTGTGACAGTGATGTAGTGAGTGTGAGGGAGTCAAGGTGACGGTGATGGAGTGAGTGTGAGTGGTTCAGGATGACTTTAATGGAGTGAGTGTGATGGGATCAGTGTGACAGTGGTGGAGTGAGTGTGGGTCTGCCAGGGTGAAGGTGATAGAGTCTGTTAAAGGGGGTCAGGCTGTCTGATGGAGTGAGTGTGAGTGGGCTGGTGTGAGAGTGACTGAGTGAGTGTGTGGGGATCATGGTGATGGTGATGGATTGAGTGTGACGTAGTCAGGGTGACTGTAATAGAGTGAGTGAAAGGGGGTCAGGCTGACTGATGGAGGGAGTGTGAGGGGTCAGGGTGACTGTTCTGGAGTGCGTTTGAGGGTGTCAGGGAGGCGATGAATGAGTGAGTGTGAGGGGGGTAGGGTGACAGTGATCGAGAGAGTGTGAGGGGGTCAGGCTGACGGTGATGGAGTGTGTCTGAGGGAATCAGTGTGACATTGCAGACGTGAGTGTGAGGGGGTCATGGTGACAGGGATGACGTGAGTGTGAGGCGGTCAGGGTGACAGTGATGGAATGATTGTGAGTGAGCCGGTGTGACAGGGACGGAGTGAGTGTGTAGGGATCATAGTGACGGTGATGAAGTGAGTGTGTGTCAGTCAGTTTGGCTGTGATCGAGTGAGTGTAAGGGGGTCAGGCTGACTGATGGAGTGTGTGTGAGGTGTCAGGATGACAGTGATGGCGTGAGTGTGAGGGTGTTAAGGTGACAGTGATCGAGTGAGTGTAATAGGATCAGTGTGATGGTGATGGAGTGAGTGTGAGGGGTTCATGGTGACGGTGATGGAGTGAGTGTTAGGGGGTCAGGGTGACGGTGATGGAGTGAGTGTGAGTGGGCCGTTGTGACAGTGACGTTGATGAGTGTGAGGGGGACTGAGTGACAGAGATGGAGTGAGTGCCAGGGGGGCAGTGTGACTGTGCAGGTGTGAGTGTGAGGGGGTCAGGCTGACAGTGATGGAGTGAGTGTGTGAGCGTCAGGGAGAAAATGATGGAGTGAGTGTGAGGCAGTCAGTGTGACGGTGGTGGAGTGAGTGTGTAGGTGTCAGGGCGACGGTGATGGAGTGTGTGCCCTGGGGTCAGCGATGCGGTGATGGAGTGTGTGTGAGTAGATCAGTGTGACATTAATGGTGTGAGTGTGAGAGGGGCAGAGTGACAGCGATATAGTGAGTGTAAGTGGGCCGTTGTGATGGTGATGCAGTGAGTGTGTGGTGGTCATAGTGACTGTAATGGAGTGAGTTTGAGTGTGTCAAGATGGCGGTGATGGAGTGAGTATGAGGGGGTTAGGTGAAGGTGATTGACTGAGTGTGAGGTAGTCAGGGTGACAGTAATAGAGTGAGTGAAAGGGGGTCAGGCTGACTGATGGAGGGAGATGAGGGGGTCAGGGAGACTGTAAAGGAGTGCGTTTGAGGGTGTTAGGGAGGCGTGACGGAGTGAGTGTGAGGGGGTAGGGTGACAGTGATCGGGAGAGTGTGAGGGGGTCAGGCTGACGGTGACGGAGTGTGTCTGAGGGAATCAGTGTGACAGTGATGAAGTGAGTGTGAGAGGGGCAGATTGACAGTGATGTAGTGAGTATGAGAGAGTCAGGGTGTCTGTGATGCAGTGTGAGTGAGAGGTACAGTGATGGTGACTGTAATGGAGTGTGTTTGAGGGTGTCAGGGAGGCGATGACGGTGTGAGTGTGACGGGGTAGGGTGACAGTGATCGAGAGAGTGTCAGGAGGTCAGGGTGACGGTGATGGAGTCTGTCTGAGGGAATCAGTGTAACAGTGATGAAGTGAGTGTGAGGGGGTCATGGTGACGGTGATGGAGTGAGTGTGAGGGTCAGGGTGACAGTGATGGAATTAGTGTAAAAGGGTCACTGTGAAGGTGATGGAGTGAGTGTGAGGGGTCGTTGGTGACGGGGATGGAGTGAGTGTTGGTGGGTCTGGGTGACGGTGATGGTGTGAGTGTGCGTGGGCCGGTGTGACAGGGACGGAGTGAGTGTGTGAGGATCATGGTGATGGTGATGAAGAGTGTGTGAGTCAGTCAGGGTGACTGTGATCGAGGAAGTCGAAGGGCGTCAGGCTGACTGATGAACTGAGTGTGAGGTGTCAGGATGACAGTGATGGCGTGAGTGTGAGGGTGTTCAGGTGACAGTGATCGAGTCAGTGTTACGGGTCAGTGTGACGGTGATGGAGTGTGTCTGAGGGAATCAGTCTGGCAGTGATGATGTGAGTGTGAGGGGGTCAGTGTGACAGTGGTGGAGTGAGTGTGAGTGTGTCAGGGTGAAGGTGATAGAGTCTGTTTAAGGGGTTCAGGCTGACTGATGGAGTGAGTGTAAGTGGGCCGGTGTGAGATTGACGGAGTGAGTGTGTGGGGATCATGGTGATGGAGATGGAGTGAGTGTGAGTAGTCAGAATGACTGTAATAGACTAAGTGTAAGGGGGTCAGGCTGACTGATGGAGGGAGTGTGAGGGGTCAGAGTGACTGTAATGGAG
>NW_025214888.1:5327-6943 GCF_004010195.1 Chiloscyllium plagiosum
GGGGTCAGGGTGACAATGATGGAGTGAGTGTGCGTGCTCCGGTGTGACTGTGATGGAGTGTGAGTGTGTGGGGGTCATTGTTACGGTGATGAAGTGAACGTAAGTGAGTCAGGGTGACTTTAATCGAGCGAATGTGAGATGGTGAGGTTGAGGGTGATGGAGTGAGTGTGAGGGGGTCAGGGTGACAATGATGGAGTGAGTGTGCGTGCTCCGGTGTGTCTGTGATGGAGTGTGGGTGTGTGGGGGTTATTGTTACGGTGATGAAGTGAACGTAAGTGAGTCAGGGTGACTTTAATAGAGTGAGTGTGAGGTGGTCAGGTTGAGGGTGATGCAGTGAGTGTGAGGGGGTTAGGGTGACAGTGATAGTGTGAGTGTGAGGGGGTAAGGGAGAAAGTGATGGAGTGTAAGGGGGTGAGTGTGCCGGTGATGGAGTGAGTGTGAGGTGTTCAGGGTGACGGTGATGGAGTGTGTGTGATGGGGTCGGGCTGATGGTGGTGGAGTGAGTGTGAGGGGGTCAGGTGAAGGTGATAGAGTCCGTTTAAGGGGGTCAGGCTGACTGATGGAGTGAGGGTGAGTGGGCCGGTGTGAGAATGACGGAGTGAGTGTGTGGGGATCATGGTGACGGTGATGAAGTCAGTGTGAGAGTGTCAGGGTGACTGTGATAGATTGAGTGAAACGGTGTCAGGCTGACTGATGGAGGGAGTGTGAGGGGTCAGGGTGACTGTAATGGAGTGCGTTTGAGGGTGTCAGGGAGGCGGTGACGGAGTGAGTGTGAGGAGGAAGGGTGACAGTGATCGAGAGAGTGTGAGGGGTTCAAGGTGACAGTGATGGAGTTTGTCTGAGGGAATCAGTGAGACAGCGATGGAGTGGATGTCAGCGGTCTGGGAGACATTGATGGAGTGAGTGTTGACGGTGATGGTGTGTGTCTGAGGTAATCAGTGTGACATTGATGGAGTGAGGGGTCAGGGTGACTGTAATGGAGTGCATTTGAGGGTGTCAGGGAGGCGTTGACACCCTCCCTGAGAGGGGAAGGGTGCTAGTGATCGAGAGAGAGAGTGAGGGGGTCAGGGTGACGGTGATGGAGTGTGTCTGAGGGAATCAGTGAGACAGCGATGGAGTGGATGTCAGCGGTCTGGGAGACATTGATGGAGTGAGTGTGCGGGTTTAAGTGTGACAGTTATGGAGTGAGGTGAGTGTGCGGGTTTAAGTGTGACAGTTATGGAGTGAGTATGAGAGTGTGTGCCGGTGATGGAGTGAGTGTGAGTGGGCCGGTGTGACAGTGACAGAGTGAGTGTGTGGGGATCATGATAATGGTGAATAAGTGAGTGTGAGTCAGTCAGAGTGACGTTGATGGGAGACATTGATGGAGTGAGTATGAGGGTTAAAGTGTGACGGTTATGGACTGAATGCGAGAGGGTCAGTGCGCCGATGATGGAGTGAGTGCGAGGGGGTCAGGGTGACAGTAATGAAGTGAGTGTGAGGCGATCAGGGCGACGGTAATGGAGTGTGTCTGAGGGCGTCAGTGTGACGGTGATGCAGTGAGTGTGAGGGGGCATGGTGACAGTGATAGAGTGAGTGTGAGAGGGTGAGTGTGCCGGTGATGGAGTGAGTGTGAG
>NW_025214888.1:7146-7913 GCF_004010195.1 Chiloscyllium plagiosum
CTGTGCGGGGGTGAGTGTGAGGGAGCCAGGCTGACAGTGATGGAGTGAGTGTGAGAGGGTCTGTGTGACGGTGATGGAGTGAGTATGGAGGAGTCAGGGTGACAGTGATGGAGTGAGTGTGAGGGGTCAGGGTGACAGTGATGGAGTGAGTGTGAGAGAGTCAGCGTGACAATGATGGGGTGATTGTGAGAGGGTCTGTGTGACGGTGATGGAGTGAGTATTGGAGAGTCAGGGTGACAGTG
Organism: Chiloscyllium plagiosum; assembly: GCF_004010195.1. Taxonomy (NCBI): domain Eukaryota; kingdom Metazoa; phylum Chordata; class Chondrichthyes; order Orectolobiformes; family Hemiscylliidae; genus Chiloscyllium; species Chiloscyllium plagiosum. The sequence continues at coordinate 7,389 of NW_025214888.1, forward strand.
ATGGAGTGAGTGTGAGGGTGTTAAGGTGACAGTGATCGAGTGAGTGTGAGAGGGTCAATGTGACGGTGATGGAATGAGTGTTAGTCGGTCAGGGTGACGGTGACGGAGTGAGTGTGAGAGGGCCGCTGTGACAGTGACGTTGATGAGTGTGAGGGGGATTGAGTGACAGAGACGGGGTGAGTGTGAGGGGGTCAGTGTCACTGTGCGGGACTGAGTGTGAGGGGGACAGGCTGACAGTGATGGCGTGAGTGTGAGGGGTCAGGGTGACGGTTATGGAGTAAATGTGAGAGAGTCATGGAGATAATGATGGAGTGTGTGAGAGACGGTCAGTGTGACGGTGATGGAGTGAGTGTGAGGGGATCAGGCTGACTGATGGAGTAAGTGTGATGGGGTCACGGTGACATTGATGGAGTGAGTGTGAGGGAGTCAGGGTGACTGTGTTAGAGTGAGTGTGAATGGGTCAGGACGACAGTGTTGGATTGAGTGTGATGGGTCAGTGTGTCTGTGATGGACTGAGTGTGGGGG
>NW_025214888.1:8007-9600 GCF_004010195.1 Chiloscyllium plagiosum
GTGAGTGTGAGGGGTCAGGGTGACAGTGATGGAGTGAGTGTGAGAGAGTCAGCGTGACAATGATGGGGTGATTGTGAGAGGGTCTGTGTGACGGTGATGGAGTGAGTATTGGAGAGTCAGGGTGACAGTGATGGAGTGAGTGTGAGGGTGTTAAGGTGACAGTGATCGAGTGAGTGTGAGAGGGTCAATGAGACGGTGACGGAGTGAGTGTGAGTGGGCCGGTGTGACAGTGACGTTGATGAGTGTGAGGGGGATTGAGTGACAGAGACGGGGTGAGTGTGAGGGGGTCAGTGTCACTGTGCGGGACTGAGTGTGAGGGGGACAGGCTGACAGTGATGGCGTGAGTGTGAGGGGTCAGGGTGACGGTTATGGAGTAAATGTGAGAGAGTCATGGAGATAATGATGGAGTGTGTGAGAGACGGTCAGTGTGACGGTGATGGAGTGAGTGTGAGAGGGTCAGGGTGACGTTAATGGAGTGAGTGTGAGGGGATCAGGCTGACTGATGGAGTAAGTGTGATGGAGTCACGGTGACATTGATGGAGTGAGTGTGAGGGAGTCAGGCTGACTGTGTTAGAGTGAGTGTGAATGGGTCAGGACGACAGTGTTGGATTGAGTGTGATGGGTCAGTGTGTCTGTGATGGACTGAGTGTGGGGGAGAACATGACGGTGATGGAGTGTTTGTGAGATGGTCAGTGTGACGGTGATGGAGTGAGTGTGAGAGGGTCAGGGTGACGTTAATGGAGTGAGTGTGAGGGGATCAGGCTGACTGATGGAGTAAGTGTGATGGGGTCATGGTGACGGTGATGCAGTGAGTGTGAAGGAGTCAGGGTGACTGTGTTAGAGTGAGTGTGATGGGTCAGTGTGTCTGTGATGGACTGAGTGTGGGGGGAGAGCATGACGGTGATGGAGTGTTTGTGAGATGGTCAGTGTGACGTGATGGAGTGAGTGTGAGAGGGTCAGGGTGACTGATGGAGTAAGTGTGAGGGGGTCATGGTGAAGGTGATGCAGTGAGTGTGAGGGAGTCAGGGTGACTGTGTTAGAGTGAGTGTGAATGGGTCAGGACGACAGTGTTGGATTGATTGTGATGGGTCAGTGTGTCTGTGATGGACTGAGTGTGGGGGGAGAACATAACGGTGATGGAGTGTTTGTGAGATGGTCAGTGTGACGGAGATGGAGTGAGTGTGAGGGTGCAATGTTGACAGTGATGTAGTGAGTGTGGGCGGTCAGGGTGACGGGGATGTATTGAGTGTGAGAGGGTCTGTGAGATGGTGATGGAGTGTGCCTGAGTGTGCAAAGGTGTCAGTGATGTAAGGAGTGTGAGATGGCCAGGGTGACGGCGATGGAGTGACTAGGAGGGTGTCAGGGTGACAATGATGGAGTGAATGTGAGGGGGTCACGGTGATGGTGATGGAGTGAGTATAAGGCGGTCAGGTGACGGTAATGGAGTGTGTGTGAGGGGTTCAGTGTGAGGGAGATGGAGTGAGTGTGAGGTGGTCAGTGTGACAGTGATGGAGTGAGTGTGCGGGTGTCAGTGTGACAGTGATGGAGTGAGTGTGCGGGGGACAGTGTGACAGTGATGGAGTGAGTGTGCGG
>NW_025214888.1:10121-11335 GCF_004010195.1 Chiloscyllium plagiosum
TGATAGAGTGAGTGTGAGGGGATCAGGGTGACAGTGATGGAGTGAGTGTAAGGGGGTCACGGTGAAAGTGAAGGAGAGAGTGTGAGGGGGCCATGGTGACGCTGATGGAGTGTGTGTGAGTAGATCAGTGTGATGGTGATGGAGTGAGTGTGAGAGGGACAGTGTGACAGTGATGGAGTGAGTGTAAGTTGGTCAGGTGAAAATGATGGGGTGAGTGTGAGTGGGTCAGGGTGACAGTGATGGAGTGAGTGTGAGGGTGTCAGGGTGACAGTGATGGAGTGAGTGTAAGGGGGTCACGGTGAAAGTGAAGGAGAGAGTGTGAGGGGGCCATGGTGACAAGTGAAGGAGAGAGTGTGAGGGGGCCATGGTGACGCTGATGGAGTGTGTGTGAGTAGATCAGTGTGATGGTGATGGAGTGAGTGCGACAGGGTCACGGTAACGTTAATGGAGTGAGTGTGAGGGGTTCACTGTGACAGTGATGGAGTGAGTGTGAGGGTTTAAGTGTGACGGTTATGGACTGAGTGTGAGAGGGTGTGTGTGCCGAGATTGGGGTGAGTGTGAGGGGGTCAGGGTAACAGTAATGAAGTGAGTGTGAGGCGATCAGGGCGACGGTAATGGAGTGTGTCTGAGTGCGTCAGTGTGACGGTGATGCAGTGAGTATCAGGGAGGCATGGTGACAGTGATGGAGTGAATGTGAGGGGGTTAGGGTGGCAGTGATGGAGTGAGTGTGAGTGGGTCAGGGAGACGATGATGGAGTGAGTGTGATGGTGCCATGGTGCCGGTGATGGATTGAGTTTGAGGGGGTCATGGTGACGGTGATGGAGTGAGTATGAGTGGTCTGGATGACAGTGATGGAGTGAGTGTCAGTGGGCCGGAGTAACAGTGACGGAGTGAATGTGTGGGGATCATGGTGATGGTGATGAAGTGAGTGTGAATCAGTCAGGGTGACTGTGATCGAGTGAGTGTAAGGGGGTCAGGCTGACTGATGGAGTGAGTGTGAGGTGTCAGGGTGACAGTGATGGCGTGAGTGTGAGGGTATTAAGGTGACAGTGATCGAGTGAGTGTGAGAGGGTCATTGTGACGGTAATGGAGTGAGTGTGAGGAGTTCATGGTGTCGTTGATGGAGTGAGTTTTAGGGGGTCAGGGTGACGGTGACGGAGTGAGTGTGAGTGGGCCAGTGTGACAGTGACGTTGATGAGTGTGAGGGGGATAGA
>NW_025214888.1:13083-18089 GCF_004010195.1 Chiloscyllium plagiosum
TGTCTGCTTGTCCCTCCTTCCCTGTGTGTGTGCGTGTCCCTCCATTGCTGTATATGTGTGTACCCCTCCCTTGCTCTGTGAATGTGTGTATGTGTCCTTGTCCCTCCCTCGCTGTGTGTGCATGTGTCCCTCCCTCGCTGTGTGTGCATGTCCCTCCCTCGCTCGCTATGTGTGTGTACGTGTCACATCCTCACTGTATGTGTTTGTGTGTCCCCTCTTCACTGCGTGACCTTCAGTCGCTGTTTGAGTGTGTGTCACTCCATCGCGTTGTGTGTATGTTTCTGTGTGTATGTGTGTCTGTGCGAATCACTCCCTCGCTGTGTGTGTGTGTTTACGTGCGTGTCCCTCCTGTGTGTGTAAGTGTTTCTCCCTCCCACGCTATGAGTGTGCGGGTCTCTATCGCTGTGTGTGTGTGCGTATCCCCCTTCGCTGTATCTGTGTGTGTGTGTGTGTGTGTGTGTGTGTGTATGTGTCCGTCCCTCCCTCGCTGTGTGTGTGTGTGTGGCCCTCCCTCGCTGTGTGCGTGTGCGTGTCCCCCCTCACTGTATCTATGTGGGTGTGTCCGTCCTTCCCTCGCTGTGCGTGCGTGTGTGTGTGTGTCCCTCCCTCGCTTTGTGTGTGTGTGTGTGTATGTGTGTGTGTGCGCGTGTGTCCTTCCCTCGCTGTGTGTGTGTGTGTGTATGTGTGTGGTGCCACCCTCACTGTCTATGTCTGTGTGTGTGTCCCTCCCTCGCTGTGCATGTGTGAGTTTCCCCTACTTGCTGTGTGTGTGTTTGTGTGTGCGACCCTCTTGCTGTGCGTGTGTGTGGGTGGCCCTCCCTCGCTGCGTGTGCATGTGTCTCCACCTCGCTGTGTGTGTGCATGTATCCCTCTCTTGCTCTGTGTGTGTGTTTGTGTGTGACTCTCCCTCGCTGTGTGTGCGCGTGTCCCTCATTACTCTGTGTATGTGTGCGTGTTCCTCTTTCGCTTTACGTATGTGTCCCCATCCTTCGCAGTCTGTGTGTCCCTCCCTCGCTGTCTGTCTGCGTGTATACCCTTCACTGTGTGAGTGTTTGCGTGTCCCTCCTTCGCTTTGCATGTGTGTGTCCCTGTCCCTCGCTGTGTGTGTCCCTCCCTCGCAGTGTGTCTGTGGGTAACCCCCTCATTGTGTGTGTTTGTATGTCGCTCCCTCGCTGTGTGTGCACGCGTCTGTCCCTTGCTCTGTGTTTATGTGTGTGTGTGCGTATCTGTGCGTGTCCCTCCCTCGCTATGCATGTGTGCTTGGGTGCATGTCCCTCCCTTGCTCTGTGTTTGTGTATGCGTGCGTGTCCCTCCTTCGCTTTGCATGTGTGTGTCCATCCCTTGTGTTTATGTGTGCGTGTGTGCATGTCCCTCCCTTGCTCTGTGTTTCTGTGTGTGTATGTATGTGTGCGTGACCCTCCCTCGCTTTGCGTGTCTGTCCCTTGTGTGTGTGAGTGCGTGTCCCACCCTTGACGTGTCTGTGTGTCCCCTCTCGCTGTGTGTGCATGCCCCCTCTCAATTTCTGTGTACATGCCCTCCTCCTTAACATGTATGTGTCCCTTCCTTTGCTGTATGTTTGTGTGTGCCCATCCCTCGCTCTGTGTGTGTGTGTTTGTGTGTATCCCTCCCTCGTGGTGTGTCTGCGGGTAACCCCCTCACTGTGTGTGTTTGTATGTCGCTCCCTCGCTGTGTTGTGTGTCCCTCCCTCGCTGTGTGTCCACGCATCCGTCCCTTGCTCCGTGTTTATGTGTGTGTATATTTGTGTTTGTATATCTGTGCGTGTCCCTCCCTCGGTTTGCGTGTGTGTCCTTCCCTTGTGTGCGTGTGTGTATGTCCCTCCCTTGCTCTGTATGTGTATAAGTGTGTGTCCGTCCCTTGTGTGCATGTGTGCTTGTGTACATGTCCCTCCCTTGCTCTGTGTATGTACGCGTGCGTGTCACTCCCTCGCTTTGCGTGTGTCTGTCCCTTGCGTGTGTGTGTGTGACCAGCTTGCTGTGTGCCTGTGTCCCAACCTTGCCGTGTCTGTGTGTGTCCTCTCTCGCTGTGTGTGTGTTTGTGTGTGTGTGTGTGCGCGCGCTCTCTCAATTTCTGTGCACATACCCTCCCCCTCGACATGTGTGTGCTTGTCTCTTCTTCGCAGTGTGTGCGTGTCCCTCCTTTGCAGTGTATGTGCGTGTCCCACCCTCGCTGTCTGTCTGCGTATATTCCCCTCACCGTAAGAGTGTGTGTTTGTCCCTCCCTCGCTGTGTGTGTGCGTCTCTCCCTCGCTCTGTGTTTGTGTGTGTATGTGCGAGTGTCCCTCCTTCGCTTTGCGTGTGTACGTCCCCGACCCTCGCTGTGTGTGTGTGTGTGTGTATTTGTGCATGTCCCTCCCTCGCTTTGAATATGTGTGCCCCCTCTCAATTTCTGTGCACATGCCCTCCCCTTGACATGAGTGAGTGTGAGGGAGTCAAGGAATCGGTGATGACGTGAGTGTGAGGGGGTCAGGTTGAATGTGATGGAGTGAGTGTGAGGGGGTCAGGTTGACGGTGTTGGAGTGAGTGTGAGGGATCAGGGTGAAAGTGATGGAGTGAGTGTGAGGTGGTCAGGATGACAGTGATGGAGTGGGTGTGAGTGGGCCGGTGTGACAGTGATGGAGTGAGTGTGCGGGGATCATGGTGATGGGGATGTAGTGAGTGTGAATCAGTCAGGGTGACTGTGATCGAGTGATTGTAAGGGGGTGAGTCTGACTGATGGAGTGAGTGTGAAGAGGTCAGGGTGACAGTGATAGAGTGAGTGTTAGGGGGTCAGGGTAACGGTGACGGAGTGAGTGTGAGTGGGCCAGTGTGACAGTGACATTGATGTCACTGTGAGGGGGATAGAGTGATTGTGTCTCGCTGTCGCTGTGTGTGCGTGTCCCTCCCTCACTGTGTGTGTGTCCCTCCCTCACTGTGTGCACGCGTCTCCCTCCCTCGCTATGCGTGTGCGTGTTCCTCCCTCTCTGAGTGTCTCAGCAAGTCCCTCCCTTGCTGTGTGTCCCTCGCTCGCGCTGTGTGTGTGTGTGTGTGTCTCGCTTGCTGTGTGTGTGTGTGTATGTGTCACACCCTCACAGTATGTGTTTCTGTGTGTCGCCCTTCGCTGCACGTCTCTCACTCGCTGTTTGCGTGTGTGTCACTCCCTCGTGTTGTGTGTATGTGTTTCTCTCTCATTCTGTGTGTGTGTCTCCCTCCTCCGTGTGAGTGTGCGTGTCCCCCCTCGCTGTGTGTATGTGTGTCCCTCCATCCCTCCCTCTGGGTGTGTGTGTCTGTGTATATGCGGGTGTAGCATGTCCTTCCCTATTTGTGTGCGCATGCCCCTCTCTCAGTGTGTGTGCACGTATTACTCCCTTGCTGTGTGATGGTATCCCTCCCTTGTGTGTGTGTGTCCCTCCCTTGCTCTTTGTGTTCATCCTCCTCACTGTTTGTGCGCATCTCCCCTCGGTGTGTGAGTGCATATCCCCCCTTGCTGTGTGTGCGTACGTCCCTCTCTCACTGTGCCTGTGCGTGTCCCCTCTCGCTGTGTGTGTGTGCCCCCTGTCAATTTCTGTGCACATGCCCTACACCTCGCCGTCTGTCTGCTTGTCCCTCCTTCCATGTGTGTGTGCGTGTCCCTCCATTGCTGTATATGTGCGTACCCCTCCCTTGCTCTGTGAATGTGTGTATGTGTCCTTGTCCCTCCCTCGCTGTGTGTGCATGTGTCCCTCCCTCGCTGTGTGTAATTGTCCCTCCCTCACTCGCTATGTGTGTGTATGTGTGTGGGTGTCCCTTCCTCGCTGGTTGTGTGTACGTGTCACATCCTCACTGTATGTGTTTGTGTGTCCCCCCTTCACTGCGTGTCCCTCAGTCGCTGTTTGATTGTGTGTCACTCCCTCGCGTTGTGTGTATGTTTCTGTGCGTGTGTGTGTGTGCGGATCACTCCCTCGCTCTGTGTGTGTGTTTACGTGCGTGTCCCTCCTGTGTGTGTATGTGTTTCTCCCTCCCACGCTATGAGTGTGCGGGTCTCTCTCGCTGTGTGTGTGTGCGTATTCCCCTTCGCTGTATCTATGAGTGTGTGTGTGTGTGTGTATGTGTCCGTCCCTCCCTCGCTGTGTGTGTGTGTGTGTCCCTCCTTTGCTGTGTGTGTGTGTGTGTGTGTCCCTCCCTCGCTGTGTGTGTGTGTGTATGTGTCCCTCCCTCGCTGTGTGTGTGCGTGTCCCTCCCTCACTGTGAGTGTGCGTGTCCCTCCCTCCCTGTGAGTTTGCGTGTCCCTCCCTCGCTGTGAGTGTGCGTGTTCCTCCATCACTGTGAGTGTGCGTGTCCCTCCCTCACTGTTTGTATGTTCCTCTCTTGCTGTGCGTGTGTCTCTCCCTAACTGTGTGTGTGTCCCTCCCTCCCTCGCTGTGTGTGTGTGGCCCTCTCTCGCTGTGTGTGTGCGGGGCCCTCTCTCGCTGTGTGTGTGCGGGTCCCCCACTCGCTGTGTGTGTGCGTATCCCCCACTCGCCGTGTGTGTGCGTGTCCCCCACTCGCTGTGAGTATGTGTCCCTCTCTCGCTGTGAGTGTGCGTAACTCTCCCTCGCTGTGTGTGTATGTGTGTCCCACTCGCTGTGAGTGTGCGTGTCCCTCCCTCGCTGTGTGTGTATGTGTGTCCCACTCGCTGTGTGTGTGCGTGTCCCCCACTCGCTGTGTGTGTGCGTATCCCCCACTCGCCGTGTGTGTGCGTGTCCCCCACTCGCTGTGAGTATGTGTCCCTCTCTCGCTGTGAGTGTGCATGTCCCTCCCTCGCTGTGTGTGTATGTGTGTCCCACTCGCTGTGTGTGTGCGTGTCCCCCACTCGCTGTGTGTGTGTGTGTGTCCGTCCCTCACTGTGTGTGTGTGTCCCTCCCTCGCTGTGTGTGTGTGTGTGTGTTTCCCTCCCTAACTGTGTGTGTGCGTCTTCCTCCCTCGCTGTGTGTGCGTGTACCTCTCTCGCTGTGTGTGTGCGTGTCCCCCACTCGCTGTGTGTGTGTGTGT
>NW_025214888.1:18316-24252 GCF_004010195.1 Chiloscyllium plagiosum
ATGTCCCTCTCTTGCTCTGTGTGTGTTTTTGTGTTTGTGTGTGTCCTTCCCTCACTGTGTGTGCATATCCCTTCCTGGCTGTGTGTTTGTGTCCATCTCTCGCTGTGTGTCTCTGTAATTTTGTGCTTGCACATGCGCGTGTCGTTCCCTCGCTTTGTGTGAACCCCCTCTTGCTGTGAGTATGTGTGTCCCTGTTGTAGTGTATGTGGATCCCTCTTGCAGTGTATGTGAGTGTCCTTCCCTCGCTCTGTGTGTATGTGTTTGTGAGTATGTGTGTCCCTCCCTAGCTGTCTCTGTGTGTATCCCCTTAACTGTGCATATGTGTGCGTGTCCCTCCCTTGCTGTGTGTGTGTGTGTGCCCCTCTTGCAGTGTGTGAAGGTGTCCTCCCCTCGCTCTGTATGTGTGTGTATGCGTATCATTCACTCATTGTGTGTCAGTGTGTCCCTCCCTAGCTGTGTGAGTATGAGTGTGTGTGCATGTCCCTCTCTCACTGTGTGTGTGTCCCGCATGCTGTGGCGTGTCCCTCCCTCGCTGTGTGCGAGCATGTCCCTCCCTGGCGGTGTGTGAGCGTGTCCACCCTCACTGTGTTTGTGCGTGACCCTCCCTCGCCGTGTGTGCGTGTCCCTCCCTCGCTGTGTGTGCGTGTCCCTCCCTTGCCGTGTGTGCGTGTCCCTCCCTCGCCATGTGTGCGTGTCCCTCCCTCGCTGTGTGTGCGTGTCCCTGCCTCGCTGTGTGTGTCCCTCCCTCGCTGTGTGTGTATGTGTGTGTGTGTATATGTGTGTGTGTCCCTCCCTTGGTCTTTGTGTATATCCCCCTCATTGTGTGTGCTCATCTCCCCTTGCTGTATGAGTGCATGACCCTCTTGCTGTGTTGCTCGTGTCCCTCCCTCTCCGTGTCTGTGCGTGTCCCTATCTTGCTGCGTGTCTCAGAAACCCTTTCGCTCATGTGTGTGTCCCTCGCTCGCTGTGTGCGTGTCCCTTCCTCGTTGTGTGTGTGTGTGTACGTGTCACACCGTCACAGTATGTGTTTGTGTGTCTCCCCTTCACAGCGTGTCCCTCACTCGCTGGTTGTGTGTGTGTGTCACTCCCTCGCGTTTTGTGTATGTGTGTCTCTCTTGCTGTGTGTGTGTGTGCATGTCTCACCCTCGCTCTGTGTGTGTGTGCGTGTGTGTCCCTCCCTCACTGTGAGTGTGCGTGTGCCCCCTCGCTGTGTGTGTGTGCGTGTTCCTCCTCGCTCTGTGTGTGTGTGTCCTTCCCTCACTGTGTCTGTGTGTCCCTCCCTCGCTCTTTATATGTTTGTGTGTGTCCCTCCCTCGCTCTGTGTGTATATGCCTCTCCCTCGCTTTGTGTGTGTGTGCAGTCCCAACCTTGCTGTCTGTGTCTGTGTGTGTGCCTCCCTTGCTGTGTATGTGTGTGTCCCTTCCTCGCTGTGTGTGTGTGCGTGTCCCTCGCTGTGTATGTGTCAGTTCCCCCTGTGTATGTGTGTGTGTGTGGGTGTGTGAGTTCATGTCCCTCCTTGCTGTGTGCGCGTGTCCCTCCCACGCTGTGTGTGCATGTCCTTCTCTCCCTTGCTCTGTGTGTGTGCGCGTGTGTCCCTCTCTTGCTGTGTGCGTGTGTCCTCGTCGTGCTGTGAGTATGTGTCCCTCTTGATGTGTATGTGTGTGTCACTCCCTCACTGTGTGTCCCTCCCTCGCTGTGTGTCTGCGTGTATCCCCTTAACTGTGTGTATGTGTGCGCATCCCTCCCTCGCTTTGTGTGTGCGTGACATCCCTCGCTCTGTGTGTGTGTGTCCCTCCCTCACTGTGTGAGTGCATATTCCCCCCTTGCTGTGTGTGCGTGTCCCTCCCTCCCTGTGTGTGTGTGTCTCCTCCCACTGTGTGTGCGTGCTTCCTGTCAATTTCTGTGCACATGCCCTGCCCCTCGCCGTGTGTGTGCCTGTCCCTCCTTCCCTGGATGTGTGTGTCCCTTCCATGCTATTTGTGTGCATGTCCTTCCCTCGCTCGCTCTGTGTTTGTGTGTGTGTGTGTGTGTGTGTCGCCCTCGCTCTGTGTTTGTCGCTCTGTTGCTGTGTGTGTGCGTATCCCTCCCTTGCTGCGTGACCTCAGCAAGTCCCTTGCTCGCTGTGTGTGTGTGTCCCTCGCTCGCTGTGTGTGTGTGCGTCTCTTGCTCACTGTGTGTGTGTGGGTGTCACTCCCTCACTGTGGGTCTGTGCGTCCCTCGCACCACTCCCTCACTGTGGGTCTGTGCGTCCCTCGCACGCTGTGTGAGTGTGTTTGTGTCCCTGCCTCTCTGTGTGTTTGTGTGTATCCCCTTAACTGTGTGTATGTGTGCATGTCACTCCCTCGCTCTGTGTGTGTGTGTGTGTCCCTCCCTTGCTCGTTGTGTATATCCCCCTAACTGTATGTGCGTATCGCCCCTTGCCGTGTGAGTGCATGTCCCCCCTTCCTGTGTGTGTGTGTGTGTGTGTGTCACTCCCTCAGCGTGTTTGTGCGTCTCCCCTCTCGCTATGTGTGCGTGGCCCTCTTAATTTCTGTGCACATGCCCTCCCCCTCGCCGTCTGTGTGCTTGTCCCTCCTTCTGTGTGTGTGTGTGTGTGTGTGTGTGTGTGCCATTTCGTCGCTGTGGGTGTTTGTGTATGACCCTCCCTTGCTGTATGTGCGTGTCCCTCCCTCACTGTGTGTGTGCGTGCATGTCCTTCCCTCCCTCACTCTGTGTGTGTCCGTTTCACTCCCTCACTGTTTGTGTGTCTCTCGCTTGCTGTGTGTGTGTCCCTCTCTCGCTGTGTGCATGTGTCTCTCTCTCTCGCTGTGTGTGCATGTCCCTCCCTCCCTGTGTGCGCGCGTCTCCCTCCCTCGCTATGCGTGTGCGTGTTCCTCCCTCTCTGAGTGTCTCGGCAAGTCCCTCCCTTGCTGTGTGTCCGTCGCTCGCGCTGTGTGTGTGTGTCTCGCTTACTGTGTGTGTGTATGTGTCACACCCTCACAGTATGTGTTTGTGTGTGTCCGCCTTCGTTGCACGTCTCTCACTCGCTGGTTGCGTGTGTGTCACTCCCTCGTGTTGTGTGTATTTGTTTCTCTCTCATTCTGTGTGTGCGTCTCCCTCCTCGCTGTGAGTGTGCGTGCCCCCCTTCACTGTGTGTGTGTGTGTGTGTGTGTATGTGTGTATGTGCGCGTGTCCCTCCCTCGCTGTGTAGCATGTCCTTCCCTCGCTGTGCGCGCATGTCCCTCTCTCAATTTGTGTGCACGTATTACTCCCTTGCTGTGTGTGTGTGTCCCTCCCTTGTGTGTGTGTGTGTGTGTGTCTCCCTCCCTTGCTCTGTGTGTGTGTGTGTGTGTCCTTGTCCCTCCCTCGCTGTATGTGCGCGCGTCCCTCCCTCGCTGTATGTGCGTGTGTCCCTCCCTCGCTGTATGTGCTTGTGCCTCCCTCGCTCGCTATGTGTGTGTGTGTGTCCCTTCCTCGCTGTTTGTGTGTACGTGTCACATCCTCACTGTATGTGTTTGTGTGTGTCCCCTTCACTGCGTGTCCCTCAGTCGCTGTTTGAGTGTGTGTCGCTCCATCGCGTTGTGTGTATGTTTCTGTGTGTGTGTGTCCGTATCACTCCCTCGCTCTGTGTGTGTTTACTTGCGTGTCCCTCCTTCTGTGTGGGTCAGTGTTTCTCCCTCCCACGCTGTGAGTGTGCGGGTCCCTATCGCTGTGTGTGTGTGTGCGTATCCCCCTTCGCTGTATCTGTGTGTGTGTGAGTTTGTGTGTGTGTGTCCGTCCCTCCCTCGCTGTGTGTGTGTGTGTGGCCCTCCCTCGCTGTGTGTGTGTGTGTGTGTTTGTGTGTGTGTGTGCGTGTGTGACCCTCTTGCTGTGCGTGTGTGTGGGTGGCCCTCCCTCGCTGTGTGTGCATGCGTCTCCACCTCGCTGTGTGTGTGCGTGAATCCCTCTCTTGCTCTGTGTGTGTGTTTGTGTGTGACTCTCCCTCGCTCTGTGTGCATGTCCCTCCCTCACTGTGTATGTGTGCGTGTCCCTCATTGCTGTGTGTGTGTGTATGTGTGTGTGTGTATGTGTGCGTGTCCCTCCTTCGCTTTATGTATGTGTCCCCATCCCTCGCAGTGTGTGTGTCCCTCCCTCGCTGTGTGTCTGCGTGTATCCACCTCACTGTGTGTGTGTTTGCGTGTCCTTCCTTCGCTTTGCATGTGTGTGCCCCTGTCCCTCGCTGTGTGTGTCCCTCCCTCGCAGTGTGTCTGTGGGTAACCCCTCACTGTGTGTGTTTGTATGTCCCTCCCTCGCTGTGTGTGCACGCGTCTGTCCCTTCCTCTGTGTTTATGTGTGTGTGCGTGAATGTGTATCTGTGCGTTTCCCTCCCTCGCTGTGCATGTGTGCTTGGATGCATGTCCCTCCCTTGCTCTGTGTTTGTGTATGCGTGCGTGTCCCTCCTTCGCTTTGCGTGTGTGTGTCCGTCCTTTAGGTTTGTGTGTGCATGTCCCTCCCTTGCTCTGTGTTTCTGTGTGTGTATGTATGTGTGCGTGACCCTCCCTCGCTTTGTGTGTCTGTCCCTTGTGTGTGTGAGTGCGTGTCCCACCCTTGCCGTGTCTGTGTATCCCCTCTTGCTGTGTGTGTGCCCCCTCTCAATTTCTGTGTACATGCCCTCCCCATTGACATGTATGTGTCCCTTCCTTCGCTGTATGTTTGTGTGTGTCCCTCCCTCGCTCTGTGTGTGTGTGTTTGTGTGTATCCCTCCCTCGTTGTGTGTCTGCGGGTAACCCCCTCACTGTGTGTGTTTGGATGTCGCTCCATCGCTGTGTTGTGTGTCCCTCCCTCGCTGTGTGTGCACGCGTCCGGCCCATTGCTCTGTGTTTATTTGTGTGTATATGTGTGTGTATATCTGTGCGTGTCCCTCCCTCACTTTGCGTGTGTGTCCTTCCTTCGTGTGCTTGTATGCATGTCCCTCCCTTGCTCTGTGTATGTACACATGCGTGTCACTCCCTAGCTTTGCGTGTGTCCGTCCCTTGTGTGTGTGTGTGTGTGACCAGCTTGCTGTGTGCGTGTGTCCCAACCTTGCCGTGTCTGTGTGTGTCCTCTCTCGCTGTGTGTGTGTGTGTGTGGGCGCCCTCTCAATTTCTGTGCACACACCCTCCCCTTGCACATGTGTGTGCTTGTCCCTTCTTCGCAGTGTGTGCATGTCCCTCCTTTGCAGTGTATGTGCGTGACCCTCCCTCGTTGTCTGTCTGCGTGTATTCCCTTCACCGTAAGAGTGTGTGTTTGTCCCTCCCTCGCTGTGTGTGTGCGTCTCTCCCTTGCTGTGTTTGTGCGTGTATGTGCGAGTGTCCCTCCTTCGCTTTGCGTGTGTACGTCCCAGTCCCTCGCTGTGTGTGTCCCTCCCTCGCTGTGTGTGTGTGAGTGTGTGTGTGTGTATTTGTGCATATCCCTCCTTCGCTTTGAATGTGTGTGCCCCCTCTCAATTTCTGTGCACATGCCCTCCCCTTGACATGTGTGTGCGTGTCCCTCCCTCGCTATGTGCGTGACCCTTCCTCGCTGTGAGTGTGTGTGTGTCCGTCCCTCGCTGTATGTGTCCCTCCCTCGCTGTGTGTGTGTGTGTCCCTCCTTCGCTGTGTGTGTGTGTATGTGTGTGTCCCTCCCTCGCTGTGTGTGTGTGTCCCTCCCTCGCTGTGTGTGCGTGTCCCCCTCCCTCGCCTCTGTGTTTATTTGTGTGTATATGTGTGTGTATATCTGTGCGTGTCCCTCCCTCGCTTTGCGTGTGTGTCCTTCCTTCGTGTGCTTGTGTGCATGTCCCTCCCTTGCTCTGTGTATGTACACATGCGTGTCACTCCCTAGCTTTGCGTGTGTCCGTCCCTTGTGTGTGTGTGTGTGTGACCAGCTTGCTGTGTGCGTGTGTCCCAACCTTGCCGTGTCTGTGTGTGTCCTCTCTCGCTGTGTGTGTGTTTGTGTGTGTG
>NW_025214888.1:24462-25490 GCF_004010195.1 Chiloscyllium plagiosum
GTGTGTGTGTCCCTCCCTCGCTGTGAGTGTGCGTGTAACTCTCCCTCGCTGTGTGTGTGTGTCCCTCCCTCGCTGTGTGTGTGCGTGTCCCTCCCTCGCTGTGTGTATGTGTGTGTGTGTGTGTGTGTCCCTTCCTCGCTGTGTGTGTGTCCCCCTCCCTCGCTGTGTATGTGTGTTCCTTTCTCACTCTGTGTGTGTCCCTCCCTCGCTGTGTGCGTGACCCTTCCTTGCTGTGAGTGTGTGTGTGTCCCTACCTCGCTGTGTGTGTGTCCTTCCTTCGCTGTGTGTATGTGTGCGTGTGCCTCCCACGCTGTGTGTGTGTGTCCCTCCCTCGCTGTGTCTGTGTGTGCCACTCCATCGCTGTGAGTGTTTGTCTCCCTCCCTCGCTGTGTGTGTGCATGTCCCTCCCTCGCTGTGTGTGCGTGTCCCTCCCTCGCTGTGAGTGTGTGTGTCCCTCCCTCGCTGTGAGTGTGCGTGTAACTCCCTCCCTGTGAGTGTGTGTATCCCTCCCTCGCTGTGTGTGTGCGTGTCCCTCCCTCGCTGTGTGTGCGTGTGTGTGTGTGTGTCCCTCCCTTGCTGTGAGTGTGCGTGTCCCTCCCTCGCTGTGAGTGCATGCGTGTCCCTTCCTCGCTGTGAGTGTGTGTGTCCCTCCCTCGCAGTGTATGCGTGCGTGTCCCTCTCTCGCTGTGTGTGTGCGTGTCCCTCCCTCGCTGTGTGTGTCCTGCCTCTCCCTGGCTGTGTGTGTGTGTGTGTGTGTGTGTGTGTGTCCCTCCCTCGCTGTGAGTGTGCGTGCCCCTTCCACGCTGTGAGTGTGCGTGTCCCTTCCTCGCTGTGAGTGTGCGTGCCCCTTTCTAGCTCTTTTGGTGTGTCCCTCCCTCGCTGTGTGTGTGTGTGTCCCTTCCTCGCTGTGTCTGCGCGTGTCCCGCCCTCGCTGTGTGTGTGTGCGTCCCTCCCTCGCTGTGAGTGTGTTCCTCTCTCGCTGTGTGTGTGTCCCTCCCTCGCTGTGAGTGTGTTCCTCTCTCGCTGTG
>NW_025214888.1:25990-31036 GCF_004010195.1 Chiloscyllium plagiosum
TGTCCCTCCCTCGCTGTGTGTGTGTCCCTCCCTCACTGTGTGTGCGTGTCCCTCCCTCGCTGTGAGTGTGTGTGTCCCTCCCTCGCTGTGAGTGTGTGTGTCCCCCCCTCGCTGTGAGTGTGTGTGTCCCTCCCTCGCTCTGTGTGTGTCCTTCCTTCGCTGTGTGTTTGTGTGTATGTGTGTGTGCCTCCCTCGCTGTGTGTGTGTGCCTCCCTCGCTGTGAGTGTGTGTCTGCCCCTCCCTCGCTGTGAGTGTGTGTGTCCCTCCCTCGCTGTATGTGTGTGTTCCTCCCTCGCTGTGTGTGTGTGTCCCTCCCTCGCTGTGTGTGTTTCCCTTACTCACTCTGTGAGTGCATGTCTCTCACTCTTGCAGTGTATGCGTGTCCCCCTCATTGTGTGTGAGTGTGTGCATGTGTGTGTTCCTCCCTCGCTGTGAGTGTGCGTGTCCCTTCCTCGCTGTGAGTGTGTGTGTCCCTCCCTCGCTGTGTGTGTGTGTGTGTGTGTGTCCCTTCCTCGCTGTGTCTGCGCGTGTCCCGCCCTCGCTGTGTGTGTATGTCCCTCCCTCGCTGTGAGTGTGTTCCTCTCTCGCTGTGTGTGTGTCCCTCCCTCGCTGTGTGGGTGTTCCTCTCGCGCTGTTTGCGTGACCCTTCCTTGCTGTGAGTGTGTGTGTCCCTCCCTCTCTGTGTGTGTGTCCTTCCTTCGCTGTGTGTCTGTGTGTATGTGTGTGTGCCTCCCTCGCTGTGTGTGTGTGCCTCCCTCGCTGTGAGTGTGTGTGTGCCCCTCCCTCGCTGTGTGTGTGTCCCTCCCTCGCTGTATGTGTGTGTCCCTCCCTCACTCTGTGTGTGTGTCCCTCCCTCGCTGTGTGTGTGTTTCCCTTCCTCACTCTGTGAGTGCATGTCTCTCACTCTTGCAGTGTATGCGTGTCCCCCTCATTGTGTGTGAGTGTGTGCATGTGTGTGTTCCTCCCTCGCTGTGTGCGTGCGTGTCCCTCCCTCGCTGTGAGTGTGTGTGTCCCTCCCTCGCTGTGAGTGTGTGTGTCCCCCCCTCGCTGTGATTTTGTGTGTCCCTCCCTCACTGTGTGTGTGCGTGTCCCTCCCTCGCTGTGAGTGTACGTGTCCCTCCCTCGCTGTGAGTGTGCGTGTACCTCCCTCGCTGTGAGTGTGTGTGTGTGTCCCTCGCTGTGATTGTGTGTGTCCCTCCCTCGCTGTGAGTGTGTGTGTCGATCCCTCGCTGGGTGCGTGTCCCTCCCTCTCTGTGAGTGTATGCGTCCCTCCCTCGCTGTGTGTGCATGTCCCTCCCTCGCTGTGAGTGTGTGTGTGTCCCTCCCTCGCTGTGAGTGTGCGTGTCCCTCCCTCGCTGTGAGTGTGCGTGTCCCTCCCTCGCTGTGAGTGTGTGTGTCCCCCCCTCGCTGTGATTGTGTGTGTCCCTCCCTCGCTGTGAGTGTGTGTGTCGATCCCTCGCTGGGTGCGTGTCCCTCCCTCTCTGTGAGTGTATGCGTCCCTCCCTCGCTGTGTGTGCATGTCCCTCCCTCGCTGTGAGTGTGTGTGTGTCCCTCCCTCGCTGTGAGTGTGCGTGTCCCTCCCTCTCTGTGTGCGTGTCGCTCCCTCGCTGTGTGTGAGCATGTCCCTCCCTCGCTGTGTGTGCGTGTCCCTCCCTCGCTGTGTGTGTGCGTGTCCCTCCCTCGCTGTGTATGTGTGTGTCGCTCCTTCGCTGTGAGTGCGTGCGTGTCCCTCCCTCGCTGAGAGTTTGCGTGTCCCTACATCGCTGTGAGTGTGCGTGTCCCTCCCTCACTGTGAGTGTGTGTGTGTCCCTTCCTCACTGTGTGTGTGTGTCTGTCTGTCTGTCTGGTTGTGTCCCTCCCTCGCTGTGAGTGTGTTTGTGTCCCTTCCTCACTGTGTGAGTGCATGTCTCTCACTCTTGCACTGTGTGCGTGTCCCCCTCATTGTGTGTGTGTGTGTGTGTGCCTCCCTCGCTATGTGAGAGCCTGTCCCTCCCTCGCTGTGTGTGTGCGTGTCCCTCCCTCGCTGAGAGTGTGTGTGTCCCTCCCTCGCTGAGAGTGTGCGTGTCCCTCCCTCGTTGTGAGTGTGGGTGTCCCTTCCTCGCTGTGTGTGCGTGTCCCTCCCTCTCTGTGAGTGTATGCGTCCCTCCCTCGCTGTGTGTGTGTGTGTGTGTCCCTTCCTCGCTGTGTGTGCGTGTCCCTCCCTCTCTGTGAGTGTATGCGTCCCTCCCTCGCTGTGAGTGTGTGCGTGTCCCTTCCTCACTGTGTGAGTGCATGTCTCTTACTCTTGCACTGTGTGCGTGTCGCCCTCATTGTGTGTGTGTGTGTGTGTGTGTGTGTGTGTGTGCGTGTGTGTGTGTGTGTGCCTCCCTCGCTATGTGAGAGCCTGTCCGTCCCTCGCTGTGTGAGTGCGTGCGTGTCCCTCCCTCGCTGAGAGTGTGTGTGTCCCTCCCTCGCTGTGAGTGTGTGTGTCCCTCCCTCGCTGTGTGTGTGTGTGTCCCTCCCTCGCTGTGAGTGTGGGTGTCCCTCCCTCGCTGTGAGTGTGCGTGTCCCTCCCTCTCTGTGAGTGTATGCGTCCCTCCCTCGCTGTGTGTGCATGTGCCTCCCTCGCTGTGAGTGTGTGTGTCCCTCCCTCGCTGTGTGTGTGTCCCTCCCTCGCTGTGTGCGTGTTTGTCCCTCCCTGTGTGTGCATGTTTGTCCCTCCCTCCCTGTGTGTGTGTGTCGCTCCCTCGCTGTGTGTGTGTCCCTCCCTCGCTGTATGTGTGCGTGTCCCTCCCTCGCTGTGTGTGCGTGTCCCTCCCTCGTTGTGTGTGCGTGTACCTCCCTCTCTGTGAGTGTATGCGTCCCTCCCTCGCTGTGTGTGCATGTCCCTTCCTCGCTGTGAGTGTGTGTGCCCCTCCTTTGCTGTGAGTGTGCGTGTCCCTCCCTCGCTGTGTGTGTGTGCGTGTCCCTCCCTCGCTGTGTGTGCGTGTCCCTCCCTCGCTGTGAGTGTGTGTGTCCCTCAGTCGCTGTGAGTGAGTGTGTCCCTCCCTCGCTGTGAGTGTTCGTGCCCCTCCCTCGCTGTGTGTGTGTTCCTCTCTTGCTGTGAGTGTGCGTATCCTTCACTCGCTGTGTGTGTGTCCCTCCATAACTGTGTGTCTGTCCCTCCCTCCCTCGCTGTGTGTGTCCGTGTCCCTCCCTCGCTGTGTGTCCGCGTTGTGAGTGTGGGTGTCCCTCCCTCGCTGTGAGTGTGGGTGTCCCTCCCTCGCTGTGAGTTTGCGTGTCCCTCCCTCGCTGTGAGTGTGTGTGTCCCTCCCTCGCTGTGAGTGTACGTGTTCCTCCCTCGCTGTGTGCGTGTCCCTCCCTCGCTGTGAGTGTGTGTGTCCCTCCCTCGCTGTGTGTCAGTTTGTCCCTCCCTCCCTGTGTGTGCGTGTCCATCTCTCGCTGTGTGTGTCCGTGTCCCTCCCTCGCTGTGTGTCCGCGTGTCCCTCCCTCGCTGTTTGTGCGCGTGTCCCCCACTCGCTGTGTGTATGCGTGTCCCTCCCTCGCTGTGTGTGTGCGTGAGTGTCCCTCCCTCGCTGAGAGTGTGTGTGTCCCTCCCTCGCTGTGTGTTTGCGTGTCCCTCCCTCGCTGAAAGTGTGCGTGTCCCTCCCGCTCTGAGTGTATGCGTCCCTCCCTCGCTGTGTGTGCATGTCCCTCCCTCGCTGTGAGTGTGTGTGTCCCTCCCTCGCTGTGAGTGTGCGTGTCCCTCCCTCGCTGTGAGTGTGTGTGTCCCTCCCTCGCTGTGTGTGTGTCCCTCCCTCGCTGTGTGTGCGTGTCTCTCCCTCGCTGTGAGTGTGTGTGTCTCTCCCTCGCTGTGATTGTGTGTGTCCCTCCCTCGCGGTGAGTGTGTGTCCCTCCCTCGCTGTCTGTGTGTCCCTCCCTCGCTTTATGTGTGCGTGTCCCTCCCTCGCTGTGTGTGCGTGTCCCTCCCTCGTTGTGAGTGTGGGTGTCCCTCCCTCGCTGTGTGTGCGTGTCCCTCCCTCTCTGTGAGTGTATGCGTCCCTCCCTCGCTGCGTGTGCATGTCCCTCCCTCGCTGTGAGTGTGTGTCCCTCCCTCGCTGTGAGTGTGTGTGTCCCTCCCTCGCTGTGTGTGTGTCCCTCCCTCGCTGTGTGTGTGCGTGTCCCTCCCTCGCTGTGTGTGCGTGTCCCTCCCTCGCTGTGAGTGTGTGTGTCCCTCAGTCGCTGTGAGTGAGTGTGTCCCTCCCTCGCTGTGAGTGTTCGTGCCCCTCCCTTGCTGTGTGTGTTCCTCTCTTGCTGTGAGTGTGCGTGTCCTTCCCTCGCTGTGTGTGTTCCTCTCTTGCTGTGAGTGTGCGTGTCCTTCCCTCGCTGTGTGTGTGTCCCTCCATAACTGTGTGTCTGTCCCTCCCTCCCTCGCTGTGTGTGCGTGTCCCTCCCTCGTTGTGTGTGCGTGTACCTCCCTCTCTGTGAGTGTATGCGTCCCTCCCTCGCTGCGTGTGCATGTCCCTCCCTCGCTGTGAGTGTGTGTGGTGCGCGTGTCCCTCCCTCGCTGTTTGTGCGCGTGTCCCCCACTCGCTGTGTGTGTGCGTGTCTCTCCCTCGCTGTGTGTGTGTGTCTCCCTCCCTCGCTGTGTGTGCGCGTGTCCCTCCCTCGCTGTGTGTGCGCGTGTCCCCCACTCGCTGTGTGTGCGCGTGTCCCCACTCGCTGTGTGTGTGTGCGTGTCCTCCACTCACTGTGTGTGTGTGCGTGTCCTCCACTCACTGTGTGTGTGCTTGTGTCCCCCACTCGCTGTGTGTGTGACTGGCCCTCTGTGTGTGTGTTTGTGTTTGTGTGTGTCCTTCCCTCACTGTGTGTGAATGTCCCTTCCTGGCTGTGTGTTTGTGTCCATCTCTCGCTGTGTGTTTCTGTAATTTTGTGCTTGCGCATGCGGGCGCCGCTCCCTCGCTTTGTGTGAACCCCCTCTTGCTGTTAGTATGTGTGTCCCTGTTGTAGTGTATGTGTATCCCTCTTGCAGTGTATGTGAGTGTCCTTCCCTCGCTCTGTGTGTGTGTGTGTGTGTGAGTATGTGTG
>NW_025214888.1:31057-40880 GCF_004010195.1 Chiloscyllium plagiosum
TGTGAGGGTGTCCTCCCCTCGCTCTGTATGTGTGTGTATGTGTATCACTCACTCACTGTGTGTCAGTGTGTCCCTCCCTCGCTGTGTTAGTATGTATGTATGTGCATGTCCCTCTCTCACTGTGTGTGTGTCCCTCATGCTGAGTGTGTGTGTATCCCTCCCTCGCTGTGTGCGTGTCCATCCCTTGCTGTGTGCGAGCATGTCCCTCCCTCGCTGTGTGTGAGCGTGTCCCTCCCTGGCTGTGTGTGTGTGTGTTCCCCCCTCGCTGTGTGTGTGTGTCCCTCCCTTGCCAGTATGTTGCTCCCTCGCTGTGTGTGTGTCCCTCCCTCGCTTTGTGTGTGTATATGTGTGTGTCCCTCCCTTGCTCTTTGTGTATATCCCCCTCACTGTGTATGCTCATCTCCCCTTGCTGTGTGAGTGCATGACCCTCTTGCTGTGTGTGCATGTGTCCCTCCCTCTCCGTGTTTGTGCGTGTCCCCTCTCGCTGGGTGTGTATGTGTATGTTGCTCCCTCGCTGTGTGTGTGTCCCTCCCACGCTGGGTGTGTGCATGTCCCTCCCTCGCAAAGTATGAGCGTTTCCCTCCCTCACTGTGCCTGTGCCTGTCCCTATCTTGCTGTGTGTCTCAGAAAGCCTTTCGCTCACTGTGTATGTCCCTCGCTCGCTGTGTGCGTGTCCCTTCCTCGTTGTGTGTGTGTACGTGTCACACAGTCCCAGTATGTGTATGTGTGAGTTTCCCCTACTTGCTGTGTGTGTGTGTGTGTGAAAATCTTGCTGTGCGTGTGTATGAGTGGCCCTCCCTCGCTGCGTGTGCATGTGTCTCCACCTCGCTGTGTGTGTGCATGTATCCCTCTCTTGCTCTGTGTGTGTGTTTGTGTGTGACTCTCCCTCGCTGTGTGTGCATGTCCCTCCCTCGCTGTGTGTGCGCATGTCCGTCATTGTTCTGTGTGTGTGTACGTGTGCGTGTCCCTCCTTCGCTTTATGTGTGTATTACCCATCCCTCGCTGTGTGTGTGTCCCCCTCCCTCGCTGTGTGTGCGCATGTCCGTCATTGTTCTGTGTGTGTGTGTGTGTGTGTGTGTATGTGTGCGTGTCCCTCCTTCGCTTTATGTATGTGTTACCCATCCCTCGCAGTGTGTGTGTCCCTCCCTCGCTGTATGTCTGCGTGTATCCCCCTCACTGAGTGTGTGTTTGCATGTCCCTCCTTCGCTGTGCATGTGTGTGTCCCTGTCCTTCGGTGTGTGTCCCGCCCTCGCAGTGTGTCTGTGGGTAACCCCCTCACTGTGTGTGTTTGTATGTCGCTCCCTCGCTGTGTGTGCACGCGTCTGTCCCTTGCTCTGTGTTTATGTGTGTGTGCGTGAATGTGTATCTGTGCGTGTCCCTCCCTCGCTGTGCATGTGTGCTTGGGTGCATGTCCCTCCCTTGCTCTGTGTTTGTGTATGCGTGCGTGTCCCTCTTTCGCTATGCGTGTGTGTGTCCGTCCCTTGTGTTTGTGTGTGCATGTCCCTCCCTTGCTCTGTGTTTCTGTGTGTGTATGTATGTGTGCGTAACCCTCCCTCGCTTTGTGTGTCTGTCCCTTGTGTGTGTGAGTGCGTGTCCCACCCTTGCCGTGTCTGTGTATCCCCTCTCGCTGTGTGTGCGTGCCCCCTCTCAATTTCTGTGTACATGCCCTCCCCCTTGACATGTACGTGTCCCTTCCTTCGCTGTATGTTTGTGTGTTTGTGTGTATTCCTCCTTCACTTTACGTGTGTGTGTGTCCCTATTCCTCGCAGTGTGTGTAATTTCTCTCCCTCGCCGTGTGTCTGCGTGTATCCCCCTCACTTTGTGTATGTGTGTGTCCCTCCATCGCAGTGTGTGTGTGTATGTTTTTGTGCGTGTCCCTCCCGTGCTTTGCGTGTGTGTGCCCCCTCTCAATTTGTGTGCACATGCCCTCCCCCTCGCGGTGTGTGTGATTGTCCCTCCTTCGCTGTGTCCCTCCCTCGCTCTGTGTGTGCTTGTTGCTCCCTTGCTGTGTGTGCGTGTGTCCCTCCCACGCTTTGTGTGTCCATGCCCCCTCCCTCGCTGCGTGTCTCAGCCTGTCCCTCCTTCGCTCAATGTGTGTGTGTCCCTCGCTCTTTGTATGTGCGCATGCATGTCCTTCCATCGCTGTGAGTTCGTGTGTGTCCCTTCGCTGCGTGTCCCTCCCTCGCTGTGTGTGTCCCTTCCTCGCTGTGAGTGTGTGTGTGTGTGTGTGTGTTTGTGTGTGTGTGTCTCCCTCGCTGTGTGTGTGTGCGTTCCCCCCTTGCTGTGTGTGTGCGTGTCCCTCCCTTGCTGTGTGTATCCCCTTGTTGTGTGTGCGTGTCCCTCCATTGCTCTGTGTGTGTGTCCCGTTGCTGTGTGTGTGCGTGTCCCTTCCTTGCTCTGTGTGTGTGTGTGTGTGTGTCCCTCCTTTGCTGTGTATGTGCGTGTCCCTCCCTTGCTGTGTATGTGTGAGTTTCCCCCCCCCACTTGCTCAATGTGTGTGTGTGTTTGTGTGTGTCCAGCTTGCTGTGCTTGTGTGTACTTGGCCCTCACTCGTTGTGTGAGCATGTGTCTCCCCACTCACTGTGTGTGCGCGTGTCCCTCTCCTGCTCTCTGTGTGTGTCCCTCCCTCGCTGTGTGTGTGCGTGTCCCTCTCTCGCTGTGTGTGTGTGTGTCCCTCTCTCGCTGTGTGTGTCTGTGTTTGTGTGCTTCCTCATGCACGTGTCGCTCCCTCGCTGTCTGTGTGTGTGTGTCCCTCCCTCACTCAGTGTGTGCGTGTGTGTACCTCCCTCACTCTGTGTGTGTGGGTCCCTCTTGCTGTACGTCTGTGTGCGTGGCCCTTCCTCGCTGTGTGTGCATGTGTCGCCCCTTCGTGTCCCTCTCTTGCTGTGTGTGTGTGTTTGTGTTTGTCCATGTCCCTCAATGGCTGTGTGTGTGCGTGTCCCTCTCTCACTGTGTCTGTGTTTGTGTGCTTGCGCATGTGCGTGTTCTTCCCTCGCTGTGTGTCCGTGTCCCCATCTTGCTGTGAATATGTGTGTCCCTCTTGCCCTCTTGCAATGTATGTGAGTGTCCTTCCCTCGCGCTGTGTGAGTGTGTGTGTGTGTGTGTGTGTATCCATGTCTCTCCCTGGCTGTGTGTGTGCGTGTCACTGTCACGCTGTGTGTCTGTATTTGTGAGCTTGAGCATGTGCGTGTCCTTCCCTCGCTGCGTGTGTGTGTATGTGCGTGTCATTCCCACACTATATGTGTGTGTCCCTCCCTTGCTGTGTGTCTATGTATGTGTGCATGTCCCTCCTTTGCTTTGTGTGTGTGTGCCTCTTGCTGTATGTGCGCATGTCACTCCTGCGCTCTGTGAGTGTGTGTCCGTTCCTTGTATGCGTGCATCCCTCCCTTGCTCTTTGTGCATATCCCCACCATTGTGTGTCCGCATCGCCCCTTGCTGTGTGAGTTCCTGTCCCATCCTTGCTGTGTGTGCGTGTGTCCCTCCCTCACCACGTCTGTACATGTCCCCTCTCGCTGTGTGTGCGTGTCCCTCTCAATTTCTGTGTACATGCCCTCCCCCTCGCCGTGTGCCTGCTTGTCCCTACTTCCCTATGTGCATGTCCCTCCCTTGCTGCTTATGTGCGTGTCCCTCTCTCGCTCTTTGTGTTTGTGTATATCCCTCCCTCGCTGTGTGTGTCCATGGCCTTCCTTCGCTGTGTGCACGTGTCCTCCCTCACTGTGTGTGTGCATGTCCTTATCTCCCTCTGTGTGTGTGTGTGGGTGCGTGTCCCTCCCTCGCTGTATGTGCATGTTCCTCCCTGGCTGTGTGTGTGCGTGTCCCACTCTCACTGTGTGTGTCTGTGTTTGTGTGCTTGCGCATGCGCGTGTCCCTCCCTCGCTGTGTCTGTCCCCTCTTGCTATGAGTATGTGTGCCCCTCTTGCGGTGTATGTGAGTGTCCCTCCCACGCTTTGTGTGTGTGTGTGTTTGTGTCCCTCTTGCTGTGTGTACGTGTCACTCCATCGCTGTGTGTATGTGTATGTGTCCCCCTCTCTTGCGCTTTGTGTATATCCCCCTCGCTGTGTGAGTGCATGTCCCCCCTTGCTGTGTGTGCGTGTGTCCCTCCCTCGCTGTGTCAGTGAGTTTCCCCTCTCACTGTGTGTGCGTGTCCCCCTCTCACTTTCTGTGCACATTTCCTGCCCCTCGCCGTGTGTGTGCTTGTCCCTCTTTCCCTGTGTGTGTGTCCCCCTCCCTCGTTGTCTGTGTTTGTGTATGACCCTCCATCGCTGTGTGTGTGCATGTCCTTTCCATGCTGTGTGTGTGTGTCCCTCACTTGCTCTGTGTGTGTGCATGTCCTTCCCTCTCGCGCTGTGTGTGTTGTGTGTACGTTTCACTCCCTCGCTGTTTGTGTGTCCGTCGCTCGGTGTGTGTGTGTGTGTGTGCGTGTGTGTGTGTACGTGTGCGTGTGTGTGTCCCACCCTTGCTGTGTATGTGTGTGTTTGTCCCTCCCTCGTTGTGTGTTCGTGCCCCTCTCTCGTTGTGTGCGCGTGTCCCACCCTTGCCGTGTCTGTGTGTGTGCCCCCTCTCAATTTCTGTGCACATGCCCTCCCCCTCGACATGAGAGTGTGTGTCCCTTCCCACGCTGTATGTGTGTGCTTGTCCCTCCCTTGCTTTGCGTGTGTGTGTCCGTCCGTTGTGTTTGTGAAACCGTGTGCATGTGCCTCCCTTGCTCTGTGTGTGTGCATGTGTGCATTCCACTCCCTCGATTTACGCGTGTGTGTGTGTCCGTCCCTTGTGTGTGTGAGTGCGTGAACACCTTGCCGTGTGTGTGTATCCCACCCTTGCCATGTCTGTGTGTCCCCTCTTGCTGTATGTGTGCCCCCTCTCAATTTCTGTGCACATGCCCTCCCCCTCCACATGTGTGTGCTTGTCCTGACTTCGCGGTGTGTGCGTGTCCCTCCCTTGCAGTGTATGTGCGTGTCCCTCCCTCGCTGTGTGTCTGCGTGGATTCCTCTCACCGTAAGAGTGTGTGTTTGTCCCTTCCTCGCTGTGTGTGCGCGTCTCTCCCTTGCTCTGTGTTTGTGTGTGTGTGTGTGTGTATGTCCCTCGCTCGCCATGTGTGTGCGTGTCCCTCGCTCGCTGTGTGTGTGCGTGTCCCACCCTCGCTGTGTGTGTGCGTGTCCCACCCTCGCTATGTGTGTGTGTGTGTGTGTCTCCCTCGCTGTGTATGTGCGTGTCCCTCCCTCGCTGTGTATGTGCGTGTCCATCCCTCGCTGCGTGTCTCACCCTGTCCCTCCCTTACTGTGTGTGCATGCCCTTCCCTCACTGTGTGTGTGTCTCTTCGCTGCGTGTCTGTGGGTGTCCCTCCCTCGCTGTTTGTGTGTGTGTATGTGTGTGTGTCCCTCCCTCGCTGTGAGTGTGTCCCTCCCTCGATGTGTGAGTGCGTGTCCCTCCCTCGCTGTGTGTGCGTGTCTCTTCCTCGTTGTGTGTGTGTCCCTTCTCCTATGTGCGTGCATTTCCCTCCCTCGCTGTGTGTGCATGTCCTCCCCTCACTGTGTGTGCGTATCCTTCCCTCGCTGTGTCTGTGTGTGTGCGTATGCATGCCCCCCCATTTGCTGTGTGTGTGTCCGTGTCCCTCCCTTGCTGTGTGTGTCCCTCCCTCGCTGTGTGAGTGCGTCTCCCTCCCTCGCTGTATGTGTGTGTATCCCTCCCTTGCTGTGTGTGTGTACCACCCTCGCTGCGTGTGTGCGTGTCCCTCCCTCACTGCGTGTGTGCGTGTGCATGTCCTTCCCTCGCTGTGTGTTTGCGTTTATCCCCCTCACTGTGGGTGTTTGCGTGTCGCTCCCTTGCTGTGTGTGTGTCCAAAATTGGCCATCATAAATTGACTGCAGTATTCAGGAATGTGTGGTTTAAGTAAGTTCACGACGTGAAATGCAGGGTTTAATGTATAGGTAGAGGGGTGGGTCTGGGTAGGATGCTGTTCAGAGGTTTGGAATGGACTGGTTGGGCCGAATGGCCTGGTTGCACACTATGGCGATTCTATTCAGGTTATTGTCCAGACCTGTCAACCAGCCCTGTCTCTTCCACCTTGCCTGATCCCCAATATTCTCCTTAACACTGTAATCTCCTCCAGACTCTAAAGCACTCCTTGCCTACATAAGCTTCTTCAGTCCTTGCAAAGATCGATATGTCTGTCACCTCTTCCTGCTTTTAGAACCCTCCCTATAACTATTACCATTTGGTACAGCACTCCCAATCATTGTTCCCTCTTGAAACTCCCATAAATATTTGTATCTCTGAAAACTCATCTGGACTGTCTCAACTTCCCTTTGACAGTTACGTGCTGAGACCTGCTCTATTTCAGTGAAGTAATGAAGTCTTGGCAACACGCACTGTTATAATCTCCCTCCATCTTTACGGCACCGAGGATCTGTAGAAGCTCTTTTCAACCCGACAGCCATCTCTGTGTCTGTAATCTCCTCCACTCCCCATAATACATTCTCTCTGAGCTCCTCTGTAGTAGTGTTTGCGTGTCGCTCCCTTGCTGTGTGTGTGTCCAAAATTTACACCATCAGTGGATTGGCCATCATAAATTGACTGCCGTATTCAGGAATGTGTGGTTTACGTAAGTTCACGACGTGAAATACAGGGTTTAATGTATAGGTAGAAGGGTGGGTCTGGGTAGGATGCTGTTCAGAGGTTTGGAATGGACTGGTTGGGCCGAATGGCCTGGTTCCACACGATGGCAATTCTGTTCAGGTTATTGTCCAGCCCTGTCAACCATCCCTGTCTCTGACACCTGGCCTGATCCCCAATATTCTCCTTAACACTGTAATCTCCTCCAGACTCTAAAATACTCCTTGCCTACATAAGCTTCTCCAGTCCTTGCAAAGATCGATATGTCTGTCACCTCTTCCTGCTTTTAGAACCCTCCCTATAACTATTACCATTTGGTACAGCACTCCCAATCATTGTTCCCTCTTGAAATCCCATAAACTTTTGTATCTCTGAAAACTCATCTGGACTGTCTCAATTTCCCTTTGACAGTTACGTGCTGAGACCTGCTCTATTTCAGTGAAGTAATGAAGTCTTGGCAACACTCACTGTTATAATCTCCCTCAAGATTTACGGCACCGAGGATCTGTAGAAGCTCTTTTCAACCCGACAGCCATCTCCGTGTCTGTAATCTCCTCCACTCCTCATAATACATTCTCTCTGAGCTCCTCTGTAGTTCAGTAAACACTCACTAACACTATCTGTATCAGTGTAACCTTCACCAAAAATACAACCTTCCCTATCTGTGTAAATCCCTACACCAGTCCTTGTCCCTCTCAGCTCCGTCTAACAATACAACCCTCCATGTCTGTGTATTCACCTTCAGTCCCTACTCACCTCCCTATCTGTGTAACCTTCTCCATGCATTTTTGCTTCAGTCTCTTCAAATGTCCCTGTCAGTGTAACCTCTTTTAGATGTGAAAACTCTCCTCTTTTTGACTTACTCAGAACACACAACCCTCACTATCTATAACCTACTCCTGTCTGAGAAACCTCTCTCTGCAAACTGCTCCAAATCTTCAACTCTCCATAAGCTCCTGCAGCTCTTAC
This sequence comes from Chiloscyllium plagiosum, assembly GCF_004010195.1. Taxonomy (NCBI): domain Eukaryota; kingdom Metazoa; phylum Chordata; class Chondrichthyes; order Orectolobiformes; family Hemiscylliidae; genus Chiloscyllium; species Chiloscyllium plagiosum. Next base: position 38,639 of record NW_025214888.1, read on the forward strand.
ATCCCTCCCTTTCTACCAAATCTCTTCCAGTCCCTAAACACCAACAGCCTGTGGAGACCCGACCACCATCACTATCAGTGTAATCCTCTCAGGTCTCTGCAGTCATCCTGATCTGTCGAACTCATCCCATGCCTGTGCCTCTCCCAATCCAGTTCCTACAAAACCCACTATCTATTTAACACCCTCCTGTCACTATCACCCCCATGTCAATGTAAGCTCTTCCTGTGTCTCCACCATCTACCCATCTCCATAACCTTGTCCACCACTATCTGTTTAAACGTCACCTTCCTCTACAACTTCCTCCTATTTGTGCTATGCTTCCTTATCTGTGAAACTGTTTCTGACCAAAATTGTTATCCCAGTCTCTGAAAAGAAATCCAGATTCCACAGTCTCCATAACCCCGAAAAACTAAGCCTTCCTATGTTTATAAACATCTTCAGTCACGGCTACCCTGCATATCACTGTTTGTTCTTCCAGTCGGTACAAACATCTTTATCTCTGTAATCTGCTCAGCTCCCTAAAACGGTCCCTGTCTGTGATCCCGCCCTGGCCTACAAACATCCTTATCCCTGTACACTTCTCCATCCCTCCCTCCTCCCCATCTTCATGAACTCCTGCAGGCCCGATAGCTCTCCACATTTATGTAACTTCATGAACTCCTGCAGGCCCGATAGCTCTCCACATTTATGTAACCTCCTGTGGGTCTATGGTCCTCCCTCCCTGTGAAACCGCCTCCAGTCCCCATATCCCTCCCAATCTTGGTCCTCTGCTCCAGATCAGACCATTGCTGTCTCTGTAAACACCTCCACTCCTGACAACTCTTCCCATTTGTATAACCTTGTTCAGACCCTATACTCTCCAGCTTCCTGAATCCTCTTCCTGCCATTGCAACCAAAAACCACATGTTTATGTAATATCCACCAGTGCTAACACCTTCCCCAACTCAGTAACCACTTGCAGCCTTAAGAAAACACCTAAACTGTGAAACCTCTCATTTCCCTACAATCCTCCCTCTCTCCTTCCCTCGTCAAATGTCTTCATCACCATGAAACCTCACAATTACTGAAGCCTCCTTTTGGCACTGCAACCCTCCTAATGTCTGCAACATCGTCCTGTCCTGATATCCCTCCCTGACTCTGTAACCCCCACCACCCTGCAAGGCCCTTCTGGGGAACATGGCAGAGGAGGGAAGATTTGTAAAGTCCGAGCCATGTTACGGAGGGAGAAGTCTGGGAATTACAGATTTTTCGAATGTCTGTGGTGTGCAGATGATTGACAGGATTTATGACTACTTGGAAAACTATAGTTAAATTAGCCACAGTCAGTATGGGTTCGTGAGGGGTCTGGTCATGCCTCACAAACCTTATTGAATTCTTTGAGGATATGGCAGAATATGTTGATGGCTCATTCAGAAAAGAAGCAAAATTGGTATACAGGGAAATCTGTCTGTCTGGATACAGGATTAGATGGCCTAGAGAAGACAGAGGTGGCAGCAGATGGACAGTATTGAGCCTGGAGCTCAGTGACCAGTTGTGTTCTGTAACAATCGGCTTTGGGACTCTGCTCTTTGTGATTTTTGTAAATGACTTGGATGGATGTTGGAGAGTGGGTTTGTAAGTTTGCCAATAACATGAAGGATGGTGGAGTGGTGGGGAATGTGAAGTGCTGTTGAAGGTTGCAATGGGACATTGACAGGGCGCAGAGCTGGGCTGGAAATAGCAGATCGAGTCCAATCTGGAAATGTGTGAAGTGATTCATTCTGGAAGGTCGAATTTGAATACAGCATGCAGGATGAAAGGCAGAATACTTTGCAGTGTGGAGGAACAGAGAGATCATGGGGTCCGTGTCCATAGATCACTCAAAATTGCCACGCACGTTGGTAGGATTGTTAAAAAGGCATATGTTGTGTTGGCACCCCTTAGGAGGGGATTGATTGGAAGAGCTATGAGGTTTTACCGCATCTTTATAGCGTCCTGGTGAGACCACACTTGGAATATTGTGTTCAGTTCTGGTCCCCTGTTTACAGGAAGGCTGTGCACGTTTTAGAGAGCGTACACAGGAGATTTACCAGGATGGTGCCTGTAATGGAGGGCAGTTCTTACGAGGAAAGGTTGAGGGAGCTAAGGCCTTTTTCATTGGAGTGAAGAAGGGGGCGGGGTGACTTTGTGGAGGTGAACAAGATGATGAGAGGCACAGAGTGAGTGAATAGTCAGAGACTTTTCCTCCTATGGCATAAATGGC
>NW_025214888.1:43390-45117 GCF_004010195.1 Chiloscyllium plagiosum
TATAATGCCTTTGTTATCCATTATTGTTCGCGTTGCCCATTTTGCCTGAGTTTGCACAAGATTACGAACCACTGAATATTTTTGTTCACCCTGTATCCATGTCTCCCTGGTGTCTAAATCTCTTTTATCTCTGTGTCACAAATCCATTGACCTTTTTGCAGCAACGTTGTCCGTTCAAAAGAAAAACATAATATCATCTCTACCACAATTTTCTGTCACAAATCTATTTGCTGATGTACAATTTTAGTTAAACTCTGTCCCTTCCTGTTCCTTTCTGCTTGTCTTCAGCCACGTCCCCATGCTGTTCCATTGCTTCACCTTTTCTATTTGGATTTGGAAAGCTCCTTTCACCTGCATCCTCTCTGTCAGTTTAATGCCCTGTCCATAAACCTAACGACATGATTGGCCAGGACACTTGTCCCAGCACAGTTCCAGGGGGACCATCCTAATAGATTTTTAAATCAGGTATGCGATGTGTGAGTCTCTGGCTGAACAGCCTTTCTTCCCCTGTCCTAGAAGCCCTTGAACTGAGTAACGTGTTCGGCCATTTCAGAGGGTAATTGAGAGGCAAACACTTTGTTGTGGGTATATCGTGTAGACCACGTCAGGATGGGCTGACGTCCTTCTCGAAAGGACAAGTGTTTGAATTTGCTGTACGTCAGTCATGGTTTCATACTTATTTGTGGATTGGTAATTATTATTTTTAAAATCATTGATTTCAAATGTCTCCTTTTCAGATGGCGGGATTCAATCCTTCCTCCCCTGAACATGAGCTGACGTTTTGGATACATTCTCTCGCAATAATACCACGAGACCTTCACTTCACCTGCTCACTGGGTGCTCATCCCTGAGCACTGATACCAGGGCATCATGAAGCTAAACCCATTCTTCAGACACAATTGTGTGATCCTGACACCTTCCAGCAATCTGGGACTATTACTTAATATCGCTCCATTTTCCAGACCTCTGTGGAACTCAGTGCCATTCTCCATGTGTAAACCTCACTGCATCTGTTTTATTTCCCATTCTGTCTATTTCTCTGTCTCCAGTAGTTACTCAGGAAAGTCCTGACTCAATAGCCTTCCCAGCTGCTGGGTGGATCGTCCATCACCACATCGAACGCAGTTGGTCTGCCAGAGAGAGACAAAGGGAAAGGGGATCTGGATCCTTCAATAAATCCTGTAGTGAAGTAAGGTCACCCACAGTGCACAGAGCAAAGAACAATGAGAGGGCCCCAAACATCTGTTAACACAACATGACATAGATACAGTGCTGGAGGGGAGCACAGTACACACACACCCCAGGCTCAATCACAACCCCAATTTCAGTTCTGTCATATTAAAACTCACTACTCTGCAACGGTGTATCAATGGCATGTCTTGTGGTCCAGTGTCTTCATTAATTTTTAATTCCTATAACAGATCCTATCGCTGTAACCTCCTCCCTTCCCGATCCTCCCTCCACATGCTTGAAATGTACTGCATTCCAGACTACCAGCCCTATCGCTGTAACTTGCTTCAGTGTCTACAACATGCCTTAGCTCGGTAGTCTACTCCTCCAATAAGGTAAAAACAAGGACTGCAGATGCTGGATCCCAGAGTCTAGATTAGAATGGTGCTGTAAAAGCACGGCAGGTCAGGCAGCATCCGAGGAGCAGGAAAATTGACGCTTCCTTTATCAGGAACAGATGCCGGGAGCCAGCAGAGTGGGGAGATAAATGAGAGGGG
>NW_025214888.1:45124-47392 GCF_004010195.1 Chiloscyllium plagiosum
GAGGGTGGAATGGATCGGTGGAAAGGGAGATAGGTCATGAGTGTGGTGCTGAGCTGGAAGGCTGGAGGTGGGGTGAGATTGGGGAAGGGGAAATGAGGAAACTGGTGAAGACCACATTGATGCCCTGGAGTTGACGTGTTCCGAAGCAGAAGGTGAGGCGTTCTTCCTCCAGGCGTGGGTGGTGAGGAAGTGGTGGTGGAGGAAGACCAGGACCTGCATGTCCTCGGCAGAGTGGGAGGGGGAGTTGAAATGTTGGGTCACAGGGCGGTGGGGTTGATTGGTATGGGTGTACCAGAGATGTTCCCTAAAGTGCTCTGCTAGGAGGTGTCCAGTCTCCCCAATGTAGAGGAGACCGCATCGGAAGCAACGGATACAATAAATGATATTGGTGGATGTGCAGGTAAAACTTTGAATGTTGAAAGCTCCTTTGTGGCCTTGGATGATGGTGAGGGGAGAGGTGTGGGCGCAGGTTTTGCAATTCCTGCAGTGGCAAGAGAAGGTGCCAGGAAGGGAGGGTGGTTTTTTAGGGCGTGGAACTGACCAGGTAGTCACGGAGGGAAAGTGGAGAGGGGTGGGGAGGGAAATATATCCCTGGTGGTGGGGTCCATTTGGAGGTGGCGGAAATATCGGCGGATGATTTGTTTTATGCGAAGATTGGTGGGATGGAAGGTGAGCACCAGGGGCGTTCTGTCCTTATTACGGTTGGAGGGGTGGGATCTGAGGGTGGAGGTGCTGGATGTGGACGAGATGCGTTGGAGGGCATCTTTAACCACGTGGGAAGGGAAATTGCGGTCTCCAAAGAAGGAGGCTATCTGGAGTGTTCTGTGGTGGAACTGGCCCTCCTGGGAGCAGGTACGGCGGAGGTGGAAGAATTGGGAATAGGAGTTGGGAATTTTGCAGGTGGTAGGGTGGGAACATGTGTAATCTAGGTAGCTGTGGGAGTCGGTAGGTTTGTAAAAAATGTCAGTGTGAAGTCGGTTATCATTAATGGGGATGGAGAGGTTCAGGAAGGAGAGGGAGGTATCAGAGATGGTCCAGGTCAATTTCAGGTCAGGGTGGAATGTGTTGGTGAAGTTGATGAATTGCTCAACCTCCTCGCGGGACCACGAGGTGGCGCCAATGCAGTCATCAATGTTGCAGAGGAAGACGCGGGGAGTGGTGCCATTGTAACTACGGAATATGAACTGTTCTATGTAGCCAACAAAGAGACAGGCATAGCTGGGACCCATATGCGTGCCCATGGCTATCCCTTTGGTCTGGAGGAAAAGGGAGGATTTGAATTAAACATTGTTAAGGGTGAGGACAAGTTCAGCCAAACAAATGAGAGTATCGGTGGAAGGGTACTGTTGTGGACGTCGGGAGATGAAGAAGGTCCTGGTCATGGTGGATGAAGGTGTAGAGGGATTGGATATCTATTGTGAAGATGAGGCGTTGGGGGCCAGGGAAACGGAAGTCTTGGAGGAGTGGAGGGTGTGAGTGGTGTCTCGAACGAATGTGGGTAGTTTCTGGACTGGGGGATGGGACAATGTCGAGGTAGGTAGACATGAGTGTGGTGGGGTAGGATCATTCTGAGATAATGGCTCGGCCAGGGTGGTCAGGCTTGTGGATCTTGGGAAGGAGGAAGAACCGGGCAGTGGGGGACCCCGACTATGAGGTTGGAAGCTCTGGTGGGACATCTCTTCCTGAGGTGATGACGTTATGTATGCTCTGGGAGATGACGGTTTGTTGATGGGAGGTGGGTCATGGCACAGGGGGTGGTAGGAGGAGGTGTCTTTGAGTTAGCATCATGGCTTCAGCGGTGTAGAGGTCAGTGCACCAGACTACCACTTTCACCCCCTTTATCTGCTGGTTTGATGGTGAGGTCGGTATTGGAGCAGAGGAAGTGGAGAGCTGCACGTTGTGAGGGTGAGAGGTTGGAGGGGAGAGGGGTAGATAGGTTGAGGCGGTTAATGTCTCGGTGGAAGTTGGAAATGAAGAAATGGAAGGCAGATAATAGGCCAGCGGGAGGTGTCCAGATGGGTGGAGTGTATTGGACGCCGGCAAAGGGGTCCTCAGAAAATAGGCGGGAGTCTTCATTGTAAAAGTAAGCTCTGAGGCGGAGATGGTGGAAGAAGTGTTCGATGTCACGGTGTGTATTAAATTCATTGATGTGTGGACGGAGGGGGATAAAGGTGAGTCCTTTGCTGACGACTGATCATTCGTCCTCAGTGAGGGGGAGGTCAGGGGAATGGTGTTAACTCGGCCAGGACTGGGAGCTGGGACCAGGCG
>NW_025214888.1:47689-49884 GCF_004010195.1 Chiloscyllium plagiosum
TGCATAATCTGGTACCAGAGGAGCCTATCCCAATAAAATAGCTCTGTCTTCCCTGAGTACTGGTAGCAGTGCTCACTGGTCAGAACCACTTCTGATAAAACAATTGTGTGATCCTGATACATTCCTGCACTCTGCTGATATCACTGTCTCTCTCCGTATGATATCCCTCACTGTGTGGGGCTAATTGCTGCCTCTGCCAGTGTCTCTCACTCTTCCAGCTACTCCAGATCCTGAGCCAACAGCATTCTCCACTCCAGAGGGGAGCAACAGCACAGGCTATGGATGGAGACTGGGAATTTCCAGATATCTGTGGGACTCAGTGCCATTCTCCATGTGTAACCTTCATTGTATTAGTCTAATTTTCCATTCTGTCTACTTCTCTGTCTCCTGTAGGTATTCCTGATGTCCCTGACTCAGCAGAATTCCCAATTCCTGTCTCGTCCATCACCACATTGAAGATAGTTGTCAGCCAGAGAGAGATGGAGAGTGAGATCTGGAGCCTTCAGTAAATCCTGCAGCCGGGAAGATCACTCACAGTAAACAGCACAGGGAGGAGGTAGTGGACTTTAATTCAGACCCTGAGGGCATGATGTAGGAACAATGCTGGGCAAGGAACATGAGAAAATTCTCAGGCTTCATTATCACCATCTTGTCTGTAAATTCATCTGTTCCACAGAACACCCCTTATGTCTGTCAGTTTCTCCACTGTCTGCTTCATCGATACCACTTCCCCTGTCTCTATCAGCCCCTACAATCCTGCCTATCCCTGTAAGCTCCTCATATCAGTAAAACTCTCCAAGTCTCTGCCTTTGCCTTTAATCCTGGGTTCTGTCACATCTCTGCTTAGCTGAAGAAAAACAACTCTTCAGTTCCTTAAGCCATCCTGGTCAGTGTAGTCCTTTCCAGACCTGGAACACCTCCCTGACTTTGTGACTTTTTTGAACTCCTACTACCTTCACGATCTCTGTAACCTTCCCGTCACGACAACTAAAAAAGCTCTGTACCTTAGTAACCTCCTCCAGCTGTTAGACTCATCCTTGTCTCTGGGCACAAAGCAGAGTGACCCTGCTTCTCTCATAAATTAGTTTCTGCATTTCTGATGATGACTATGAACTCTTCCTGTCTCTAAAACGCACTCAGTCTCTGTAAACTCTGCTGGTCCCGATTGATGTAATTTCCTTCGGTAACTGCAAACCTTTATACCTTTAATCTCCTCCAGACGTGACCACACAGTTTATTCCCATAACCTCTATGAGTGATAGAGACATAGAGATGTACAGCATGGAAACAGACCCGTCGGTCCAACCCGTCCATGCCAACAAGATATCCCAACCCAATCTCGTCCCACCTGCCAGCACCCGGCCCGTATTCCTCTAAACCCTTCCCATTCATATACCCATCCAAATGCTTCTTAAATGTTGCAATTATACCATCCTCTACCACATCCTCTGGCAGCTCGTCCCATACACGTACCACTCTCTGCGTGAAAAAGGTTGCCTCTCAGGTCTCTTTTATATCTTTCCCCTCTCACCCTAATACTATGCCCTCGAGTTCTGGACTCCCTGGCCCCAGGGAAAATACATTGTCTATTTATCCGATCCTATCCATGCCCCTCATAATTTTGGAAACCTCTGTAAGAGTTTTACAAAACCGCCAGGGAAAACTGCCCCAGTCTGTTCAGCCTCTCCCTGTAGCTCAAATCCTCCAATCCTGGCAACATCCTTGTAAATCTTTTCTGAACCCTTTCAAGTTTCACAACAATTCTTCCGATAGGAAGAAGACTGGAATTGCACAAAATATTCCAACAGTGGCCAAACCAATGTCCTGTACAGCCGCAACATGACCTCCCATCTCCTGTACTGAATACTCTGACCAATAAAGGAAAGCATACCAAATGCCGCCTTCACTATCCTATCTACCTGCGACTCTACTTTCAAGGAGCTATGAACTTGCTCTCCAAGGTCTCTTTGGTCAGCAACACTCCCTTGGACCTTACCATTATGTGTATAAGTCCTGATAAGATTTGCTTTCCCAAAATGCAGCACATCGCATTTATCTGAATTAAACTCCATCTGCCAGTTAGCCCATTGGCTCATCTGGTCCAGATCCTGTTGTAACCCTCTTCGCTGTCCACTACACGTCCAATTTTGGTGTCATCTGTAAACTTACTAACTATACCTCTTATGCTCGCATCC
>NW_025214888.1:50936-54017 GCF_004010195.1 Chiloscyllium plagiosum
CTTTCTCCAATTTAGAACTTCAACTTTTAGATCTGGTCTAGCCTTTTCCATCACAATTTTAAAACGAATAGAATTATGGTCGCTGGCCCCAAAGTGCTCCCCCACTGACACCTCACTCACCTGCCCTGCCTTATTTCCTAAGAGTAGGTCAAGTTTTGCCCCTTCTCTAGTAGGTACATCCACACACTGAATAAGAAAATTGTCTTGTACACACTTAAGAAATTCCTCTCTATCTAAAACTTTAACACTATGGCAATCCCAGTCAATGTTTGGAAAGTTAAAATCCCCTACCATACCTACCCTATTATTCTTGCAGATAGCTGAGATCTCCTTACAAGTTTGTTTCTCAATTTCCCTCTGACTATTGGGGGGTCTATAATACAATCCCAATAAGATGATAATCCCTTTCTTATTTCTCAGTTCTACACAAATAACTTCCCTGGATGTATTTCTGGGAATATTATCCCTCAGCACAGCTGTAATGCTATCCCTTATCAAAAATGTCACTCCCCCTCCTCTCTTGCCTACCTTTCTATCCTTTCTGTAGCATTTTTATCCTGACACATTAAGCTGCCAGTCCTGCCCATCCCTGAGCCATGTTTCTGTAATTGCTATGATATCCCAGTCCCATGTTCCTCACCATGCCCTGAGTACATCTGCCTTCCCTGTTAGGCCCCTTGCATTGAAATAAATACAGTTTAATTTATTAGTCCTATCTTGTCCCTGCCTGTCCTGACTGTTTGATTTACTTCAGTTCTCAGCTGTACCCGCCTCAGATCGAACTCCCAAAATTCTCCCTGTGATTGTTACCACGTCCCATCCCTGCATTCCTCCAAAATCCCTGTAAAGTCCTCCCATTCCAAAAACCCGGCCTGTATCTGTCACCTGCCCCAGCTTCCACAACCCTCCCTATCTCTGTAAGACACCCCCCACCCCCACCCCGTCCCAGTTACTACAGCCCGCTGTATCACTAAATGCCAGTAGTCACTATAATATCAGAGTAAGGTGTGAAAGCAGGAATACTGTCCTCGGTTAAATGATCAGTCGTGATCATATTGAATGGTGGGACCAACTCTGTGGTCAAATGGCCAATACCTGCTCTTCTTTCCTGTGCTTCTCTATAAACTTACTATCTATATAACCTCCTTCAGTCCCCACAGCCCTCCCTATCTCCATAAACTCCTTCAGTCCCCACGACTCTTCCTATCCATGTAACCTGAATCATTCCCCACAAACCTCCCTAACTCCATAACCTCGAAAAGGCCCCACGACCCTCCCTATCTCCATAATCTCATCCTGACCCAACGACTCTCCCGTTCAGAGTAACCTCCTTTAATCCCCATGATCCTCCTGATCTGTGCAACTTCCTTCAGGCCCACCAGCCCTGCAGATCTCTTTGGCCTCTTTCAGGCCCCACAGCACTCCCTATCTCCATAATGTCCTTCAGTCCCCACGACCCTCCTTATTTCTAAAACATCTATTACCTGGTGAACCTGTAAGCTACATTTTTCAGATTGATAAACACGAACTCCCATAACCCTTTCTGCTGCCAGTCGGAAACCAAACAGTATTAGCCTGATAGTAGGTTGGGAGCTGAAATATGTTTGAAAGGATATGTCAATGAACAATAACTGGACCCTGACAAACGCTTTTAAGAAAAAGAGAATGTGTTTTCGAGCTTGTTGGATTGCATTTTTATTGGTGAGAATATAAATGGCAGATTAGATACGGGTGTAGGAGTGGTTGTACCGAGGATACGGTTTATTTGGATTTTCAGAAACCTTCACACAGGTTTCAATAAGGGCTAAGGAGTAGCTTGGTAGAGAATAGGGCACATTAACTATCAGGAGGTGGGTGACATATTAGAGAAAATAGTGTTGTCAGTATTTACTGTGGAGAAAGACATGGAAGCTTGGGAACTTGGGGAAATAAATAGTGATGTCTTGGAAAGAATCCTCACCAGAGAAGAGAAAGTGCAGGAATATTAAAACAAATAAGGTAGATCAATCCTCTGTAGCTCATTAGGTCTATCCTTGAATATTCATGGGAAGCAAGGGAAGGGATTGCAGTGTCCCTAACAGAGATATTTAAATTATCAACAGACACAATGAGTTACCGGAAGACTGGAGGGTGGCTAATGCTATTCCATCACTTAAGGTCTGCAGGGAGAAGCCAGGAAATCACAGCTCAGTGATCCAGTGCTGGGTAAGTTGTTGGAGGAAATTCTGAGAGAAAGGAGCTACTTATATTTGGAAGGGCAAGGGCTGATTAGAGATAGTCAGCTTGGTTTTGTGAGTGGGAAACCGTGTTTCACAATCCGGATTGACTCTTCGAGGAGGTGGCCAAGAGATAGATGAAGGCAGAGCAGTCAGCGTTATCTACATGAACTTCAGCAAAGCATTTGACAAGGTTTCAAGGGGTGTAGAACATCTAGTCAAGAGGAAGAAGGAAACTAACTTACGTTTCAGGAACTAAGGATCAGAAGTAGGGCTCTAGAGAGTTTCATGGGGCAGCACGGTGGCTCAGTGGTTAGCACTGCTGCCTCACAGCACTAAGGACGCGATTTCAATTCCAGCCCCAGGCGACTGTCTGTGTGGATTTTGCACATTCTCTCCATGTCTGCGTGGGTTTCCGACAGGTGGTCCGGTTTCCACCCACAGCCCAAAGATGTGCAGGTTAGGTGAATCAGCCATGCATTGTTTAAGAAAGGGAATAGAGATAATCCTGGGAATCACAGACCTGTCAGTCTTCTGTCTGTGATGTGCAGATAATTGGAGACTCTGAGATACATGATTTATGATTTCTTGGAAAACCATAGTTTGATTAGAGAAAGTCATCATGACTTTGTAAGGGACAGGTCATGCCTCACAAATCTTATTGAATCCTTTAAGAATGTGCCAAATCACATTTATGGCTCATTGAGAAAGTACAGAGCATGGGATGCAGGGAAACCTGCCTGTCTGGATACATAATTACTGGCCCATAGAAGACAGTGGGTGATGACAGATGGAAATCATTCAGCCTGGAGCTCAGTGACCAGTGGTTTTATGCAGGGAGAGGTCAAAACATCTCTGCTCTTTG
>NW_025214889.1:0-499 GCF_004010195.1 Chiloscyllium plagiosum
CCACATTCTCCTTTATTACACCATCCTACTTTCTGATTCCTTTTCAACCCTATCTTTTACACATCCTTTTTCTCACTTACACTGTTCTTCTCTTCCCTTTTTCCCCATACTGTTTCTTGCTACCCTTCCACAATGTCTCCTTCACTTCTCAATTACTCCCTTCCTTTATCATCTCATTTTTGCTTTCCACTGGCACTTCCATTCCCTTCCTGGTAACAACTTGCTCCCCATCTTTCCGAATGCCTTCTCCCCTCCCGAGCCCCTTTTCTCCAAAACCTTTAATCCTCTCCTTCAATTTCTTCATGGTGTTTCATTGCCCCATTTGCCGTTCCCTTAAATGATCCTTCCTCGTTAGTCTTATCCATTTCTTCCCCTTTGCTTTTAACCCTCTCCTCCTCCATTACTCCAGATCATCTGCCATTTCAGCTTTTTACTATCCCATTTCACTCACTTCCCCCCTCTTCATTTATCATTACACACCCCCAACCACCCTCCAAAT
>NW_025214889.1:2707-5282 GCF_004010195.1 Chiloscyllium plagiosum
ACTCTGATGTACTGATACAAAGTGGCTTCCTTTGTATGAAAGTTTACAAAAACATTGCATGTTCTTAATTAGATAGGCAACAGAGAAAGACAATAATTCATAAGGAAGAAAATATAATTGACAGGTCTGTATACACTTGACTAATTACGCGTACAGGCCCTAAGCCATTCATCAGGTGAGACATTTCCATTTTAGAACATTCTGTCTTCCCCACTGCTCACCGACTCCCTTTTCTGCTGAACTCTGAGTTTAAAAGAGAACGTTTCCTCTTTTGCAACTCTGCTTTTCCAATCCTGGTAATTCTACAATGCTTGATAACAACTTGAACCAACGTTTTCCCGAGGAAAGGCCACTCAATCTAAAGCATGAACAAATATTTCTCTCCAAAGATGCTACCAGACCTGCTGAGCTTTACCAATAATTTCTGTTTTTGTTTCTGATTTCAAGCTTCCACAGATTGTTTAGTTTGTACAAATGATTCAGATGCCCAGTCTGTATATTCAGGTCGAGTGGCCCTCCCATTCCCACAGATGTTGACTGACATGTAGAGCTTTTTACAGCAATGTAGGCCCTGAAGTTTTAGGCCCTGAATTTAACAGTCTTTTGTCAAGAACAATGGGCAGTGACAGGCAAATCAGATGACTACTTCTTTCGGCTACATCAAGGTATCTTCGCACAATTTATCAAATCTCCATCATTGTCTCAAAAAGTTGAAGATTCGGCTCCCACCGCATCATAGTGCTGAGACAGACGACAAAACCCTGTGCCTTTGAGAGTGATCTATCGCCGAACATCAAGCAGTGGGAATGGCACCGGTGCACATGCCGCGTGACCAGCTTCACCTTTCTCCAATGGGAGACCCTGGAGGACTGGAATCAAACTGGACCACCAGCTCTCCATTCGTTCTTTAATGCGGGAGGTGGATAATGTGTTTCTGAAGCTGCTCATTCCTGCCCACCAAAGTCGGTGCTGCAGCTCATCTTTCTGAATGACGACTGAGCTTCATTCAGAATGAAACATCCTCCTCTGTGAAGTAACTTGTGAGCATTCCACTGTTTTTTCAGTTCTTTTCTCATTCCGGGTAAAATTGCTGACTTGCAAGAATTTAAAGTAAGGACGTGAATCCAGGGAAGGGGCAGATTCTGGAAACGTCGGTCCAGGTCTCCCTTTCAGTAAAAGTCGGTGACATTGTTTACTCTTCTGAGGATGGGTCACTCGACGTGAAGTATTAGTGTTGATTTCTCTGCACTGATGCTACCAGATTCGCTAAGCTTTTCCAGCAATGCCCATTTTTGTTAGTGCCACCTTTTACTCAGTCAGCTTGGTACAGTTATTTAGAAGAAAGTGAGGACTGCAGGGGGTCAGAGTTGAAAGTGTTTGCTGGAAAAGCATGGTAGGTCAGGTAGCATCCAAGGATCAGGAGATTCGACATTTCTGTCATAACCCCTTCATCAGGAAGACAGCACTTCCTGCTGCCCCCTTCACTAAGACCTCACCTCCCATCAACAAACCATCATCCCCCAGATTGTACACAACATTATCACCTCAGGGGATCTCCCAGCCACTGCTTCCAAATTCTTAGTTCGGGAACCCCATTCTGCCCAGTTCTACCTTCTACTCAAGATTCACAAGTTTGTTGAAATGCTGTGGTTAATTGTGTTAGATTGCATTAGATGAGATTATTTACAATGTGGAAACAGGCCCTTCAGGTCAACACATCCACACCGACCCTCCGAAGAGTAACCCATCTAGATCCATTCCCCAACCCATATATTTAGCCCTGACTAATACACATAACACTATGGGCTGTTCAGGCTTATGATCAAAATGTAACTTGACAATAAGAAAACCTGGTTAGTGTTTACAAATATAGCTGCAACCGCCTGTGTCAGACTCGTCCCCCCCTCCCCCCAACCACCCTGCTGAGCGATATCCTTGCATGCAAGTAACAAAGAATACATTGTGCAGCATATAGCCATCTGTCTGGTTGTTTCTACCACACACACTTTCCTTTATTGCTCAGAGTATTGAGTATGGGAGTTGGGAGGTCATTTTGCGGCTGTACAGGACACTGGTTAGACAACTATTGAAATATTGCGTGCAATTCTGGTCTCCTTCCTATCGGAAAGCTGTTGTGAAACTTGAAAGGTTTCAGAAAAGATTTACAAGGATGTTGCCAGGGTTGGAGGATCTGAGAGACAGGGAGCGGCTGAACACGCTGGGGCTGTTTTCCCTGGAACATCGGAGGCTGGGGGTTTGCAAAATTATGAGGGGCATGGATAGGATAAATAGGCAAAGTCTTTTCTCTGTGGTCAGGGAGTCATGAACTGGAGGGCATAGGTTTAGGGTGAGAAGGGAAAGATATAAAAGAGACCAAAAGAGCAACTTCTTCACGCAGAGGGTGGTACGTGTATGGAATGAGCTGCCAAAGGAAGTGGTGGAGGCTGGTACAGCTGCAACATTTAAGAGGCATTTGGATGTGTATATGAATACATAGGGTTTGGAAGGATATGGGCAGGGTGCTGGCAGGTGGGACTAGATTGGGTTTGGATGTCTGGTCGGCATGGACGGGTTG
>NW_025214889.1:5917-17731 GCF_004010195.1 Chiloscyllium plagiosum
GTGCAAAACTACCTGCAGAATCTCAAGGTCAAAGCTTCTGACAGAATACACAAAGGCGTAAGCAACTGTGCGTGTATAAACATTAAATGTACCTGAAACAGTGCAGAATACAACAGGCAATGACCAGGTCATAAAGTGCATTTTAAACCACAGCATGATGTTAAAGCATCAAAGTGTTTAAAATAAAATTTAAACATCTCGATCGAGAAATTTGGTGGTATTACAGAGAGTTAAGTAATTTTTCTTCTGAATGGGGATTATGAACTACAAATACTGGAAGATTGCAAATTGTACAAAACTCAGACCAAACAAGAACTCGAATTGTTACCTTAAACATAAAAAATGCAGTATATTAATATCACCAATGTATCCAACTATGAACGGCTGGCTGGTCTTTCGACAGATAAACTGTTTTTATTTAATCATTTCTGACAACACAGACATTAGAGCATTTGCAGACAAATCTTCTCCAATCAGAAACAAAATCTGGAGAGAAATCAACGTAAATTCCATTGGGCATTGGCATACTTTCGGATGCACTCCTGAAGCACGTTAATAAACCTTCAAGGTTTTATCAGGTAAGGGAAATGCTGAGGTGTAAAAGTAAAACTGAATTCAAAACATTACATTGATGTTTCCGACTCTGTCAAGTTAGGACGTCTTCATCTTTAATTTCTTCTTTACACAATACCCTTTGTTTCTGTTAAACAATATAAAATGTGATGGCGTGCATCGTTCAATTATTTACTGCTAGTTTTAAAGTTTCTTTAATCATTCACTGTCCTAACAAAGTTTGCAAGATTCTTGTTCCCTGGGTACAAAGGTGACCATGGTCAGTCAGTGAGAATCTCCACTGAGAGTGATGCAGCAGAAGCCAGGCAGGCTCAAAAAGCCAGGGAATTGCATGTTTGCATTCTAAAGGGCACAACATGATGGAAGTATGTTTGTTTGACAAAGTGAACATATCAGAAGAAATGTTTTGAAAACGTCTGAATGGGAGTGTCACTCGCGATTCCGTTATTGGATGACCATCTCTAACTGTGCATGAAAACTCCTTGAACAGCTCCTTGAAGCGCTGCAGACTCTGTATGTAGTTTGCGACCGCTGGAACCTGCCTCTCCTGCAGAATAAACGTTGTTTTCCCCCTTAAATTAGTATTCTTACAAATAGTCCTGATGTATGCATGATGTTATGTTGGGGGCGGGGGTAGTAGTTGCGGGACTGGTGATCAATTATCTGGTGAGAGAGAAAACAGAAGGGAACAGTTGAGTCGAGCTGTCCCTGCCACTGTCCTGTCCTCCGAGCCCGTCCCCAGACATACATCCACATACAGGACCCAGAACTGACATCCATTCGGAAATTGTTCAATCCCTTGTTAATGATGGCAAGAGTAGGAGGCAGTCCCAGCCACTGTTCCTCAATCCCTTGGGGGCAACGGGTGTACAAAACTAAAAATCACACAACACCAGGTTATGGTCCAACAGGTTTATTTAGAAACACTAACATCTGGAGCACTGCTCCTTCATCAGGTGGTTGTGGACCTGACAGCCACCTGATGAAGGAGTACAGCTCTAAAAGCACGTTCTACCAAATAAACATGTTGGACCATAACGTGGTTTTGTGTGACTTTTTAACTTTGTGCACCCCAGTCCAACACAGGCATCTCCAAGTCAGGGATAATAGGGAATATATTGAGCTCTGAATGAAGAGGTGTGGGATATGATATGTGAGCATTCACTGGTTGGGCCAAGGGAGAAGGCACGCAGCGAGCAGGCCATCCAATTAAGTAAGCTCAGGGCAAGTTGGGCAACTGATTCACAGCTGCCCCTCTGCCAATTCACTGTGTTTTCCTTGATGGACAGGCAGGAACACCACTGGTTGGGTACGAGGGCCGTCAGGGACAGGCAGACAGTTCAATAGCAATGCGCACCACTCCTTGTTCAGGACCAATGGATAATAATGTGAGGCCGTGGTCCACGTCTCCTCCAATTGGTACAAGGATAGGTGAGACGTGAACAGTGCAGATTGACCAATACAATACTTGAGGATGGTGGGGTGAGAAAAGATTGAAAACCACAAATGTTGGAGATCGCAGTAGTTGGAGGAAAAGAAAACTGCAGATGCTGGAATCCAAGGTGGGCAAGCAGGAGGCTGAAAGAGTAGAGCAGGCCAGGCAGCATCATGAGGTGGAGAATTCGACATTTCGGGTATAAACCTTCAGGACTCTAATGGGTCAGGCAGTATCCATGGAGAGAACAAGCTAATGTTTCCACTACAGGTGACTCTTTATCAAAGCTGAAGTGAAATGTGGTCAGGACAACATTTGTCCTACATGTGGGGAAGGGAGGGGAGTGGTGGTGAAGGAAATATGTTCTGAGTTCAGATTAAGTGATCCAGAAAGTTAGAATGACAAAACAATAGTGTGCCAAATCAATGGCGTGCCTACCAGCCAGACCTATCCTACTCTGGTTGGGGTCGGGGGAGAGGACATGTAAACATTAGCATGGAAAAAGTTAAAAATCACACAACACCAGGTTATAGTCCAACAGGTTTAGTTGGAAGCACTAGCATTCGGAGTTCTGCTCCCACATCAGGTGGTTGTTAACTAGACAATTGTAAGACATATAATTTATAGCAAAGATTTACAGTGACGTAACTGAAATTACACATTGAAAAATGCTTTAATTGTTTGTTAACTCTCCCATCTGCTCGAATGACCATGTTAGTTTCACTTCTTTCAGACATAAATCACAAAAAATTTTTGAAAAATTTACATTCTTAGGTTAACTTAAACAGTTGGTGACCGCCCAGATAATGTGTTGACGGGGCAGCAATGTAACTTTAAAAAAAAAAATTTGTAATTTACATCTGAAAGAAGTGAAACTAACATGGTCATTCTTACAGATAGGAAAGGAGCAAACAATTAAGGTATTTTTCAATGTATAATTTCAGTTGCATCACACTGTAAAACGTTGGTATAAATTCTGTATCTTACAGTTATGTACTCCACAATCAACGGATGAAGGAGCAGCGCTTAGAAAGCTAGTGCTTCCAAATAAACCAGTTGAGCTATGACCTGGCGTTGTGTGATTGTTAACTTTGTACTCACCACTCCAACACTGGCATCTCCAAAGCATGTAAAAAGTAACATTAAACGAAAAGGAAGACATGGAAAGATGCAACAAGTAAAACATTTAGAATCACTACAGTGTGGAAACAGGTTGTTTGGCCCTAAAGTCCAGACTAACTCTCCAAAGAACGTCCCACGCAGACTCACACTACTCGACTATCACTGTAGCCTTGTGTTTCCCATGGCTAATCCATGGCACATCCCTATTCACAATTGACAATTGAACATGGCCAATCCATCTCAGGTTTAATTCTTTGTCCTGTGGGAGGAAGCCTATACAGGAAAGGAAAGGATGTGCAGAATCGATACAGGTATGGAATTGAATCCTGGTCCCGAGTGCTGTGAGGCAGCAGTGCTAACCACTCAGCCACCTTGGCACCACTAAAAGAAATATTAATTCCAGAAGGCTATAAGATACCTCGTCTCAAAGTGGGATGTTGTTCCCATAATTTGTGCTGTGATTCACGGGAATACTGATTGCAATATGCTGAGAACAGATGAGTGGGCATGTGATCAGGGCAACACTGTTTTAATATGACTGGTGTCTGGCGCACAGGCCAAAAGTGTTCGGCAAAGCCGTCACTAAGGATATATTCGGTTTCTGCAAGGTAGAGTCGGCTACATTGTGTTGACTGCGGTGAAGGAAAAGCACAGCAGGTCAGACCACATCCGACGAGCCGGCAAATCGACGTTTGGGCAAAAGGCATTCATCAGTAACGAGGACATTCCGGATAGCCTCATTTCTGATGAAGGGTTTTGCCTGAAACGTCGATTCTCCTTCTCCTCAGATGCTGTCTGACCTGCTGTAGTTTTCCAGCACCACTCTAATCTTGACTCGAAACTCCACCAACAGTAGTACTCACCTCTGCCTAGTTGAGGTGAATACAAAACGCAAGATTGGAGGTGGTGCAGGTGAAATGCTGCTTCACCTGAAAAGACCTTTGTTTTGGCCCTTGACTGGTGGACAGGGAGGAGGTGAAGGGGCAGATGTTGCGTCTTCTGCAGTCAAATGGCAAGGTGCCAGAGGACGAGGGGTGCTGTTTGCGATCGTGGCATGGACTAGGGTGTCCAGAGGACACTGCAAATTGCAGATGGGGGAGGCAGGGCGTGACGTTTTGCTGGAGTTGTTTGGAATGGCAGAGAATGATTTCTTCAATTCAGATGCTGGTGGGATGAAATGAGAGGAACGGGGAAACCAATCATGCTGCTGTGAGTGATGGGAAGGGGCAAGGGTGGAAGCACTGGTAATAGGTCGCGTGCAGTTGAGGGTCCTATCAACTACAGTGGGCTGTACAAAAGGAATGCATGTCAGCACCACTGTTCTGGAAAGTGGCCTTATTCAAAAATATGTAATGTAGGTGAAGGAGAAGGGTATACAATCAATGGAAGACGTGCAGTTGGAAGAGCTGTAGTGAAGGTTGCGACAGGAAAAAATGAGAGTTGAACATGTCTGTGGAGGTGAGTTTTGTCAAAATCCTTGTCCAACACCAGCTTTGTGTAAGTGGTTGTGGCTAATACTGGGGTAGTAGTTAAGATAGGTTTGAGGCATAACAAACACATTCTGAAAGTCTGCTGTCTACTGACATTTTCTGCACTTCTTCAATATGTCAGTAAGTGGATCAACCACACTGTGAAACATTGTTACAAATTTCTGATAAAAGCCACCCAAACCCAAGAATTATAGTACTCCTCTCTTCATGGATGGTATGGGAAAATCCTCACTGTGGGAAACTCCTTTGTTTTTGCATCCTATGAGGCCAACAGTCCGTGTCCAATATCATGGCTCAGAAATGTGACTTGGACTTTGGCGAATTCACTCTGAGCCAGTTTTATCATCAGGCCTGGCTCCTGAAGTCGCTCGGAGAATCCCAGTACCTGCTGCAAATGTTCCTTCCATATGTGACTAGAAATCACCAGATCGTTGATGTATATTATGAACGCTAAAATTGTCTTCCTTGTTTTGGATAAAGGTACCTGCCAATTTTGTCTATGTAGGTCCAACATAGAAATATAAGTTGCTTACACCACCTTTTCAGTACAGTCTTCCAAATATGGAACCAGATATGAATCAGACTTTGCAACCATACTGACTTGTGGTAGCCCACACATAATGTTTGGATGCCATATGATTTTGGCACGTGTAAATATGGCTAAGCTCCAGTCGTTGCAATTCATTTCGATTATATTGTGTTTGAGGAAGCGTTCAATCCCTGTGCCAAATTTAGAGGTTTACATCCATATGGATGTTGCTGTATTGGAATAGCATTTATTGTAACTACATCATAAATAATTAATTTAGTACTTGCCATCTTATTCCCACATATTTCCCATGTGATAGTAAGACCTCTTTCAAATCCTTTCTATTTTTCTCTGGAAGATAACTTAATAATTTATTTAAATTTTTGAGAACTTCCTCATTGTCCAATTTAATTTGAGGAATGTCCAATTGAGAATTCTCTGAACTTGGTTCTTCTTTCTGTTTCACAACCAGTTCCGTCTTGGTCAAAATACCTTTCAGCATATTCATTTGGCTCAATCTTTGAAATTCCTTTCTATCTGGAGTTCTTATCAAACAATTCACCTCACCCAATCGTCTATTGTTTTAATAAAGGTCACTAAACCTTGCTTTTAAACATTCGCCAATCACTGGAAGTAATACAAACAGTGTGGCTCCATTCGCAAAATTCTCAGGCAGATCGCTCATCTCGCAATATTAAAGACTGAAATGACCTCCTATTTCTTAAAACTGCAAATTCTTTGCCTGCTGCTCCTGGTAGCTACCCTCGCAGGTAGATCGTTGAGAAGATTTGAAACTTCATTCTCAACCAACCTCCGCCAAGATTGTACATCCTGGTTCAACTTTTGAGTCTTCAGTCTCCTTTCCTTTACCACTTTAACACAATTCACTGGCTTAACCCGTTTCTCAACCTCCATCTTCCCTGTGCTTTTTCTAACACACCAACTCACTGATTTCACTCTATGGTAGTTAAAGTTTCTGAGCTTGTTTACATCTCTTTCCCATTCATGGGTTTCCTTTATACTCTGTGGTAATCTTTATTATGTTCAATGAAGTCTACTTTTCTCTTACCCCGTGAGAATCTCTCTTACCCCATATATCTCTACTCCTCGCAGATTGGAATTTATATAGTTCTATACGACGGAGAGAGGGTCTTTGGCTTTTTAAAAGTTGTTAATGAACCCATTTCAACCACTTGCGCTGGCAGCTGATTCCATATGCATAACAACATCTGTGTAAATCAGTTGCACCTTTTATTTTTTCCTCTCTAACAGTAAACTGATGTCTGCTAATCCTTGATTCCGCTAATGTGGAAATAAGGCAGAATGCATTCACCCTAGCCATCTTTTTTTGATTTTATCCACTTTTGTCAGATCCTCCCTCAGTGTCCTACGTTGGAAAGAAAACTACTCCTACTTTGTCCAATCTCTCTCTGCAACTCAGACGCTTGAGTTCTGGCAATATCCTTGTAAATTTCCACTGCACTCTTTCCAGTTGAATAACATCCTTCCGATAGCAAGGTGGCCAAAATTAAATACAATAATCCAAGTGTGGCCTCACCAATGTCCTGTAAAACTGCAATGTAACTTCCCAACTTCTTCACTTAATACCCTGACTGATGATGAAAGCTAGTTTGACAACAACTTTTTCACTGATCTGTCTCTCTGTGACTCCACTTTCAGAGAACCATGCACCTGAACTCGAACGTTCTTGCAATGTCCTTAGGATGAATATTTTCTGACTGGCACTTTAACACAATGCATTTCAGTCTGTTTAACAATTTACCGTTGCTCACATCACCTCTCACACACATGTAATTTGCTTAGTTTCAATTTTAGATTGTTAGTTGTACATGGAGAGGTCACTGCAAAACCCCATAAACCATTTGACTTCTATTTTACCGCGATTTAACTGAGGATCTTTTACTGATGTTACGCACTTGCTCGGCCTATTTTCGTAATGCTGGAATCTATGATACACACATCCCTCGTCAATCGCACAATATTTTGTTCAAAGAAACACTGACAATTTAGACATTCCACAAACCTTCCTGCAAGATTCCTATTGCCAGTGCGATTGTCGTGGACAACATGGCAATTGCCACAGCGGTGGTAACAACATCTGGAAGGACACAGGGAGACCAACACCAGGGGCTAATTCACCCCACTCTGGTTTGTATGCCAGACCACTGCCCAGGAATCTCCTGCACGTGTTTGTTGAGCGTCATTGGAACGAATGTGTGAGCGAGTGGATTACAGAGCGAGAGTGACCAACACACAACAGGAACAATGGCTAGAGCCCCGCTCTCCTTCCTGTCTTCTCCGCTTCCTCCCAATTGGCTGAATAGTCAGGGTCTGTTTTCGCTGGAGCATCGGAGGCAGAGGGGTGACCTCATAGAGGTTTATAAAATCATGGCTAAATAGATAAGTTGGGGTTAGGGATTCCAGACTAGAGGGCATCCCTTTAAAGTGAAAATGGAAAGATTTAGAAGGGGCCAGTGGAGTAACTTTTTTCACATAGAGGGTGGTGGGCATATGGAATTAGCTGCCAGATGAAGTGGTGGAGGCTGGTACAAAGACAATATTTGAATTGGATCTGGATGGGAATATGAATGTTAAGGGTTTAGAGGGATAATGGTCAAGTGCCGACAAATGGAACAAGATGAATCTAGGATATCTGGGATAGGAGTCGATGACTACTGCAAGGACCATCACCTGGTCCGAACGAGGGTCAACATTAATATGGCCCCGGCGCAGCGGGGAAAAATAGAATCAGTGCCCTGAGAAGTTCAACATTGAAGACCCAGACCACCAGTTATTCCCTCCAAGCCTTGCAATCTTCGATAACTCAAGCTTGTAAGTTTCACACAACTACTGGTCATCAATGTCAGCAGAAACTTGGTTGGTCGCTTAACAAGGAAATGACAAGACTGGTTTGACGCGAATGATCAGCAGATCAAAGACATGATAAACCAATAATGCATGGAATTTCTGACTGTAAAACTGCACTTAGAAGAGAAAATGCAGAACAACATGCGACTGAAGGCAGGAAGACCATTATACACAGGTGCAGAAATTCGACCATTCAGCCCAACGAGACTGCTCTGCTATTCAATAATGTCTGATAGGTTTCTCAAACACATTCTCCTGCTTACTACCCATAACCATTGATCCCCTTGATATTCAAGAACCTATCTATCAAAGTCTTAAATGACATGGTCTCCCTTCCCAACATCTGCGTTTTTCAGGCCATTCAGTATTCTGTATGTTTCAAGGAAATACTACCTCATCTTTCTAAACCCCGTTGACTACAAATGCACGCTGTGGTTGAAAAGGTCCCAGAAAGGACCTAAGTTTATATGCATACGTAAAACCACAGGAGATGGGCGAGGTCCTCAATACATTTTTCTACTCTGTACTTACTGTGAAGAAAGACATGAAAAAATGGGAACTTGAGAAAGGTTGTGTTCATGTCTTAGGGACAGTCCATATCACATTAGAGGAGATGTTGAGTATATTACAATGTAAGAAGGTGGATAACTCTCCTCACCCTGACCAGATATATCCAATTACACTGCAGGAATCCAGAGAAGACTTAGCGGGGACCCAAGGCAGTATTCTTGAATCATCGTTAGCCATGCCTGAGTTTTTGTAAGACAGGAGGAGAGCGAATGCTGTGCCCCCAATCGAGTATGGCTGCAAAGAAAATCCTGAGAACTATTGACGAGCAAGCCTGAGATGTGTGGTAGGTAAGTTACTTAAGAAGGTTCTGCGAGATAAGACAAACATCAATTTGGACAGGCAGGGTATAATTAAGAATAGTCAGCATGGTTTTGCGTGTGGGAGATCATGCCTCTTAGTTTGTTAGCGTTCTTTGATGAAGTGACCAGCAAAGTTGATGAGGGTAGGGCGGTCGAAATGGGTGAGTTAGCAAATGGTACCAACACAAGCGTTATCGTGAACAGTGAAGAAGATTATCAGAAATTGCAGCAGGACCTTGATCAGCTGGGGAAGTGGAATGAGAAATGGCAAATGGAGTTTAGTATAGATAAGTATTAGGTCTTGCATTTTGGAATGTCAAATCAAGGTCGGAATTTCATGGTGAATGGGAGGGCCTTAAGGAGTGCGGTGGAACAGAGAAACCTTCCAGGTAAAGAACATGGTTCTTTGAAAGTGGAGTCACAGGGAGACAGGGCAGTGAAGAAGGCTTTCGTCAGTCAGGGTATTGAATAAAGAAGTTGGGAAGTTATGTTACAGTTTCAAAAGATGTTGGTGAGGCTGCACGTGGACTACTGTGTTCAGTATGGGCCACCTTGTGAGTGGAAGGATGTTATTAAACGATAAAGAGTACAGTAGAAACTGAGAAGAATGTTGCCGGGACCAAACGATCTGAGTTATACGGAGAGGTTGTACAAGCTCGGGTTTACCTCTTTAGAGTATAGGAGACTGAGAGCGAAACTTGTAGAAGGGTGTGAGATCAGTTAAGGCATGGAACGGTAAATGTGCTCAGTCTTTTCACCAGGTTTGGGGAATCGAAGACTATCGGCATCAGTTTAAGTTAAGGGAAGAAAGAATAAAAAGGAACTTGAGGGGCAACTCTTTTACACAGAGGGTGGTACACATACGCAATGAGTTACCAGCAGAAGTGGTTGAGATGGGTAACCTAACAACATTTAAGAGGCATTTGGACAAGTGAATAGATGTGAAAGTTTTAGAAGGATGTGAGTCAAATGCACGGAAATGGGGTTAGCGTAGTTGGGCAGTTTGGTTGGCACGGAGCAGTTTAGGATGGGGGCCCTGTGTCCATACTTTAGGACTTCAAACCATAAATGGAGTTGTTTGCAGGCAAATGTAAGGTGATGCATTTTCGGAAATCTAATTCTTGAATGAATTATACAGTAAACGGAAGAGCTTTGAGAAAACTTGATGAGAAGGGAGATCTGGGAGCTCAAGTCCATTATACCCTGTAGCTAGCTGCAATGATGGATAGAGTGGGCAGGAAGGCATATGGGATGCTTGCCTTCATCGGACGGGGTATTGAATGTAAGAGCTAGCAGGCCATGCTAAGATTGTGCACAACGTTGCTTCAGCCTCACTTAGAATACTGATTACAGTTCTGGTCACTACATTATCAAAAGGATGCGTACTCGTTGGAAAGGGTGCAGAGAAGGCTTATGAGGATGTTGCCTGGTATGGAAAGTGCTTGCTATGAAGAGAGGTTGAGTAGGTTAGGTTTGTTTTCATTTGAATAAAAGGAGATTGAGGGGAGAACCTGACTGGGGTCTACAAAATAATGAAAGGTATAGACAGGTTAAATAGAGATGAGCTTTTACCCAAGGCGGAGGACTCAATAACGAGAGGTCACGCTTTCAAGATGAGAGGAGAAAAGTTTAAGGGGGTTACAGGCGGCACGTACTTTACACAGAGGGTGTTAGGTGCCTGGAACGCGTTGCCAGCACAGGTAGTAGAGGCAGCCATGGTAGATTCATTTAAGATGCATTTGTATAGATGCATCAGAAGGTGGGGAGCAGAGGGATACAGACGCTTAGGAATTGACCCGCGTTGCCAGCACAGGTAGTAGAGGCAGGCACGGTAGATTCATTTTAGATTCATTTGTATAGATGCATCAGAAGGTGGGGAGCAGAGGGATACAGGCGCTTAGGAATTGGCCGACAGGTTTAGACAGTAGACTTGGATCAGCTTTTCTTTCATCTTTGACTGCATGATCCACTATGTCAAAGAAAGGATCAACAATCACTGGGGAGGAGTGCCACAGAAACCATCTCAAACAAGGCCCTGTTGTCGGTCCGAGCATCCTTGTTCCATCCCTCAACACGTTCGATGTCACGACATCAGCAAGGCCACAGTCTGGTATGAAGTGGGGAAGGCCGTCTGTGAGCTCAAGATCAACAAGGCTGCTGGGAGCAGATGGCATTCCAGCTGAGGCTTTGAAGTCTGGAGTCAAAATATGTGGACCCAAGGAACTCCCCATAACAGCTACACATCCCTGTCTGTCTCACCTGGATGAAGGAGAGCATCCCGGGTGAGCAGCGAGATATTCCAGTCATAGGCATTTTAAAAACAAAATGAGAAATCTCATTGTGGAAACGATAGGGAAATGTCCCTGCTGTGGAGAAGTTATCACTGAGGTCATTCTCACCCATCTGACTCTCTGTGGCTGCGAATATCCTCCTGGAACAGCAGCACGACTGCAGGCCATGAAGCCAAAAAATGGACATGAATGTCGCTGTATGACAGCTGCAGAAGAAATGCAGGCAAAAAAATGTTACACCGTACATGACCATCTTTGACCTAAAAAAAGGTCTTTGACATGCCTCAGCTGGGAAGCATTACAGCGTGTAGAGTCATAGAGATGTACAGCATGGAAACAGACCCTTCGGTTCAACCCGTCCATGCCGACCAGATGTGCCAACCCAATCTAGACCCACCTGCCAGCACTCGGCCAATCTCCCTCCAAACCCTTTCTATTCATATATACATTCAAATGCCACTTAAATGTTGCAATTGTACCAGCCTTCACCACTTCCTGTGCAGCTCATTCCATACATGTATCACCCTCTGTGTGAAACACTTGCCCCTTAGATCCCTTTTATATCGTGCCCCCTCCAGTTCTGGACTACCCCACGCCAGGGAAAAGACTTTGTCAA
>NW_025214889.1:21268-23677 GCF_004010195.1 Chiloscyllium plagiosum
GTCATTGATAGGGAAGCTGCTGCAGAAGATACGAAGGGATGGGATCTGTTCTGCTTTGGAAGAAAGTAGGCTTATCAGTGAAAGCCAACATGATTTTATGCATGGAATTCATGTCCTGCCAACTTAACAGAATCTTTTGAGGAATTGACACCGTTAATTGAGAGGTAAAGCCTGTAGCTGTCATCGATATGAACTACAGTAAGACATTTGATACGGTTCTCCATGTAGGCTGATGGAGAAGGTGAAGTCGCATGGGGCTGGGGTGTAATAGCTAGATGGATAGAGAACTTCTTGGGCAATAGGAGAATTACAAAGTAATAGTGGAAGAGAGTTTCTCAAAATGGACAATTGTGACCTGTACTGTTCCATAGGGATCCGTGCTGGCACCATTTTTAAGTGTGATGTACAAAAATTATCTAGAGGAAGGTATAAATGGTCTGGTTAGCACATTATCAGATGGCACTAAGATTGGTCGGGAAGTAGATAAAAGGGGACTAACAGTGAATTCAGCACAATATAGATAGATTAGAGTGTTGATTGGAGAAATGACTGATTGGAGAAATGACAGATTGAGTTCAATTCGGGCAAATGCGAGATGATGAATTTTGGAAGATACCATTCAACAGCAAACTATATGTTAAATGGAAAAGCCTTGGGGAAAATTGATGTACAGAGAGAACTTGGTGTTCAGGTTCATTGTACCCTGAACATGGAAGCACAGGTCGATAGAGTGGTCAAGAATGCATATGGCATGCTTTCCTTCACTTTCCAGGATATTGAGTAAATATGTTGGCAGTTCAAGGTACAGTTTTATAAGACTTTAGTTCGGCCACGTTTGGAATACTGCATACAGTTCTGGTCACCATAACAATGGTCTGACGAAGTCCATCAGGATATTGCCTGGTATGAAGGGCTCTAGCTGTGAAGAGAGGTTGAGTGGATTAGGATTATTTTCAATCGAAAAACGTAGATTGAGAGGGGAACCTGATTAATGTATACACAACCATGGGAGGTATGGACAGTGCAGACAGGCGGAAACCTTTTCGTAGAGGACGGGACTCAATTACAGATGCTGGAGATCAGAGCTTAAAAATGTGTTGCTGGAAAAGCGCAGCAAGTCAGGCAGCATCAAAGAAGAAGGATAATCGATGTTTAGGGCATAATTGTCAAATGACTCAATAAGATTTGTGAGGTAGCACCCTCCCTACACAAAACTGTGTTGACTACCTCTAATCAAATTATTCCTTTCTTGATGATTATGACTCCAATCACTATAGCCCTTTCCAAAAGTTCACCCACAACAGAAGCAAGGGTCGCTGATGTATAATTTCCACGGTTGTCTTTTCTCCCCTTCTTGAACAAGAGGACAATATTTTCAATCCTACTCTCACTATTCCTGTAGACAATGACAACATAAAGGTCAATGTCAAAGAAACTGAAATTCAGAAAATCCGAGGATAAATCCCATCCGACCCTCGGTATTTATCTATATCCACACTTTTCAGAATTGTTAACACCTCCAACGTGTGAAGGTCGATCCCATCTAATCTAATATCCTGTTTCTCAGTCTTCTCCTCGACAACATTGTCCTTTGTTCCGTTGTGAATATTGACGAAAAATAATTCATTCAGCACCTATCCTATCTCTTCAGACTCCATGCACAACTTCGCACTACTGTCCTTGACAGACCCTATTCATTATTTCATTCCTAAATTTACCAGAGAAAGGTTTTGGCTTTTCCTTGATCCTACCTGCCATGGACTTCTCATGTCCCCTCCCGGCTCTTGTTAGCTATGTCTTTAGATCTTCCTTGCTAACTTGTAACTCTCATGCGCACTAACTGAGCGTTCATGTCTCATCTTTACATGAGCTTCCTTCTTTCGCTTGGCAAACGATTCAAAGTCTTTAGTAAACCAAAGTTCCCTTGTTCGATCACTTATTCTCCTGCCTGACTGATGCATACTTATCAAGGACACACTTTAGTTGTTCCTTGAAAAAGCTCCATATTTCAAATTTGCCCATCCCCTGCAGTTTCCTTCCCTAACCAATGCACACTAAATACTGCAATTCGCATCATAATTGCCTTTCCCTAGGTATAACTCTTGGTATGCGATATGTACCGTTTCCTTTCCACTGCTGAAGTAAACGTAACTGAATTTTGGTCACGATCACCAAAGTGTTCAGCTCCCTCTGAATCTAACACCAGCCGTGTTTCATTACCTAGTACGAACTCCAGTTTGGCTCCGCTTCTTGTTGGCCTATCGACATACTACATCAGTAAACCGTCCTACGCAACTTGGGCACAAAGGTGAAACATCTAACGTACACGGACTATAGCGTTTTCAGTCAATATTTGGAAAGTTAAAGCCCCCATAACAACTACCTTGTTACTTTCGTTCGTATCCAGAA
>NW_025214889.1:36202-54034 GCF_004010195.1 Chiloscyllium plagiosum
TTAAAAAAAGACAACTTCAAAATGCAATTTTAAATAACCAAATTAGATCATTGAATTCATGTTGACATTCAATATCGAGTAAAAGTCAGTGGATCAGCAGATCACAGGTACTCAAAATGATCAGAAACGTAGTTATAATGAAAACCTGAATTATTTACCTACAGTAAATAAATGATGCTCACTTGGACAAGATACTTGTTAATACAGCAAACTCAGCTTATTGTAATAGTTTGCAAAATGTCAAAGTAATCCTGACATAGCTTCAACTTGACAAACTGCGCTTAAAAAGTATTTGATTTTTTTAAAAATCTGGGATCCAATGCACTATATTATGGAGAAAGGGACCCTTGCCCATAATGCCAGGCGAGTGGTCTTCCCATTGATTAGGGAAGATCACTAGGCAGCATTTATACATCATTTCATGGCCTGTGGAGTGGTATCAGATGAGACAAATGGATATTGTCCCCACCCTCATCTTGGCTTAAATTTGAATAAACTACTGCACTCGCCTAAAGAAAGAAACCTATAGGATGGGGAAAAATGATATTTGTACTGACACTCCAACTTTGAATAAAAAAAAAGACATTACGCTTTAAAACTGATCCAAAATTAACCCTGAAACTGAAATGCAAAACTGCCGTAAGTGGCTGATCAGGGAAAGACACGGCAGTTTACAGTCCAGATTAGACTACAGAAGTCTGTGTTGAAGTGACTGATTTCAGCAAGGGCACACAACCAACTAGAGCATGGTGTGGGGGTGACATTTTCCTGGAGTTCTCAAATTATTTGGTGACTCCTGCTGTTGACATACATGGTGGTCAGGGGAGGGCAGGACCAGGCTCAGCTGCACATGCTTCATGATCAAATATTTCGTAGATGTTGACCATCTAGGATCGCACAAAGGATAATTATAGGTGTGAAAACTGGAACAGCAGTGATGTTTGTATAATGTACTGAAAAGCATTGAAGGATCATATACACTTTGTGAGAGCCTACTGTTTACCCAAAGCAGCAAGATGGTCAACAGCAGTGAGCTAAACGTGTGGATGAACAAATCTTTAAACTGGAATGCTGATATAAAACAAAGATTCTGTAATCCTATATGTTGGGGTGATATATTGTTTACTTTAAATATTAAATTTGTACCAGACTTTAGTTAAGCTACATTAATTACTCAACACAGTTTTAAAGAAAGTCTGAAGATGAGTCTGAGAATCCTGGAACTCCTTATCGAATAGAACTGTGTGCGCCACACAAACTGTAGCAGTTCAAGGTGGTTTACCAGGTATTCCCACATCCAGTGAATGTTGAAAAACAGAACGCAGGACCATAGGTATGAAGAGATTCACAAATACAACATATTGTGTTTGGAATTTCTCTCCCAAGAGTGATGTAAGCAAAATCCATAACATTTAAAAAGAAAAATGAACAAAAGTTTTAAAATATTACAGGTTTTGGGGAAGGGCATGGAAATGAGACAAAATGATAGGGCGCCCAAGAGGAGTCAAATTGGACTCCAAGTTAATGCTTTTTCTCTCTCCATAGATACCGCTAAATCTGCTGAGTTTCTCCAGCATCTTGTCTTGATTTCAGATCTGTAGCATCCACAGCACTTTGCTTTGATAAAGATTTAAAAATACAGACAGCGGGCATAAAGGCAAATCAAATGACTGCTTTCCAATGCTATAAAATTCTATGATTACTTGGATATGGAACACAGGGATTGTGCATAAAAAGGAAATAGGGAAAGGGGATTAAGGCAAAGAGTTCAAGTCAGCCTGGAATCATAGCACAAAAAGAAAATGGTACAGCAATTCAGCAGGTCTGACAGTAACAGAGAAGAGTCAACGTTGAGTGTGGGATGACAAGAAAATGGGTCAAAATGGATGGATTCCAAGGTCATCAAACCAGACTTTTAAAAATTCATTCTATTTCTCTCCACAAATGGTACCACACCTGCTGAGTTTCTTCAGCATCTGTTGTACTTTGAATTTATTTTAGTATCATGAGCACAATGAACCTGGGGTTCAATAACATCTGTAATTCTACTGGTTGCCCTAATTCAGAGAACTTACCTTGTTCAAGGATTTGGGACAAAGCATTGGGAAGAGGAGAAGGCATGTCATGCATTTTGAATTTTTGACACCTGAGGAACTCTTGCCTTGGCTTGCGGATGCAGAAAACATCAGGTGTTTTGAAAACTGCAAGAGACTGTGTGCAAACAAAGTAATATCCAGTTGGATTGATTACAAGAATAGGTGCTGTTCTCCATTCACACAACTACCCAGACATCTAAATGTTTTCTTGGTCTAGAAAATACATGTTTGGAAAATGCTTCATTTTATAGTTTTTTTTAAAGTAGTAATCATGACAGGAAACATGATGGTTTTTATATTCACAGGTAGTAAAGTCGGTCTGCCAATGCCAGACTGGGTTCCCGATGAATACTTTGTCCCACTAAGAATGCAAGCTTGTGTGCATACTGGCAGGGGGCAGGCACACGAATAACACCCTAAAAAACAAAGAAACAGTTTATTCACAAACATTTTAGGTCTTTGTGAGCACAAAACTTCCAAGTTACATTCAGTATTTGAGATGTCAATACTTATTTTGTATGAAATGCAGTCATTCACTTTTTGAAGTGCAAGAAAGTGCCACCCATCCCTTCATAACCACCTAAAGGAGAGTTTAAAAATTAATGCAAATTAGGAGTAGGCCAGCAGCCCCTCAAGCCTGCTCTCTCATTTGATTTCACAGGCTGATCTGATTAGAAAGCATTCCTACCCTGCTCCCAAAACCCTTTAGCCACCTACTTGCCAAAAATCTATCTACCTCTGCCTTAAAAATATTCAAAAACACAACTTGGACTACTTTTGAGGAAGACAGTTTCAAATAAGACAATATTTTTCATCATCCCTGTATTAAATGTGTTAAGACAAAGTAAGTAGAAATTTAATAAACTATGTAACCAATATTCGAAACCACTCAAGATATGATTCTATAATTCTAATTGGGAGTTTTCTAGCTGAACAACTTTATTAAGAAAAGCAATGTTGAAATTCATTCAGGAAATGTTCACTTGTGTAAAGCAGTCTAAGTGGCATAGTATTAGAAACAATCAATCAATGCTTGGCCTCAACTCTGCCTAGCATATTATTCAAACATAAAACAAACAGCTGTCTAAGAGACCCTTAAATTTACTTTCTATTTCAATTTCGAACTACATATTCTGGCCCAATTTTTCTGAATTAATTTAATATATAGTTTGAAGTAAACTTGTCTTTTCCTTTTTACATTTTCTAAAAAAATCTTTGATCTTGCCAATAACTTCTAACTGCATACATGTTCTCAACAAACATCAGCTAAAGATATTTGAGGGGTAGAATGAATGATTACGACAACAGCAGGGTTCAAAACTAAAATACATGGCTCAATGTTCAATTGTTCATCAAGAAACTACAATTCAAATCTTTTGTGATAAATGGATGTTAAGATTTGCAGAATATAAGCAGACAGTCCAGTTTCAACTCAGTTTGTAGTGTCTCCCCCTTTGGTGAACAGTAGCCTCAAAAATCTGGCAGTTGGAAGATTGAACAGCATTTAATTTAGATTTAAGGTAGAACTACTTTGAAAACGTTGGAAGAGTCAAGCCTCCAGCATGATCAGTTCTATTAACTGAAAGAGGAGATTATCTCACTCACCGGCCAATTGTAATACATGTGGCACAGCTTGTAGGTTAGTCGCTGCATGTAATCTGGTTTCAAGTTGCTGCTGTCATACACTACATTGTAGTGTGTCGGTGTAACTGTACCAACCTTCACTGACTGACTGACTATATAGAAGTCATACCTGACCCAAGAAAAGCAGACAGTTAAGAGTCAAATGTTTAAAATCCAATAAGCGAGTCAAAAATTATGCTCAAAACGTTTAACAATACTTTACCATTCTGGTCGTGTGACATCTGTGTCAATGACAGTGCCAGGAGGTGGGTTCTGTAATCTTCCACCAGCTTGTGAAAAAAACCTTGCATTAACACGCTTCTTTACAACAATTACTGACAGCTTTGGACTGAAAAAGAAACACTTGTTAGAGGTACCAACAGATAAAAATTGTACTTTTTAGGAGTTTTAGAATTTGCACAACTCACTTGTAGTCAGTCAGGTATTTCAAACAATCTAGCAGCTGTGGAACCTCATAATTTACGACAGTGTTCAGCTGTCCATCACCAACTCCATCACGGTACACAATGATACGACCAGGCAGGCACTTATTGTGAGCATGCCATGTTTTCAAAGCAGCTGAGGAAATCAAAGTTCAACAAATGAAGTAATATTAATTAATTAACTTACAGGTAGAATACATTTAATTGTCCCAAAGAAAATTTAAGCAAACTTACTGTTAACACCATCTCACTTAAAAAATTGACTGAACTTCAAAATTGCACACGGTTTTACTTGTGGACAATCCATAAATTTGCATTTAAGCAAATCAAATGTTGTGCCTCATGTATGATCCAAATAGACGTACAGCATGGAAACAGACCCTTCAGTCCAACTTGCCCATACCAGCCAGATATCCTAACTATACCAGTCCCATTTGCCAGCACTTGGCCCATATCCCTCGAAACTCTTCCTATTCATATACCCATCTAGAGGTCTTTTAAATGTAGTAACTGTACCAGCCTCCACTGCTCGACCTTCGTCGACTTGCCTTGTCACGTCCATATACACCACACCCACTGCTCGACCTTCGTCGACTTGATAAGAACTTAATAAGATTTGTGAGGCATGATCTGCCCCTCACAAAGCCATGCTGACTGCCTTTAATCACACTATGCTTTTCCAAATAGTCATAAATCCTATCCCTCAGAATTCTTTCCAAAACTTTGCTGACTACAGATGTAAGACTGACTGGTCTGTAATTGCCAGGGATTTCCCTATTCCCCTTCTTGAAAAGAGGAACAACATTCACCTCCCTCCAATTCTCTGGTACTCCTCCAGTGGAGAGTGAGGAGGCAAATATCCTCGCCAGCGGCTTAGCAACGTCCTTTCTCACTTCCCACAGCAACCTAGGATAAATCTGGTCTGGCCCTGGGGACTTGTCAATCTTGATGTTTTCCAAAATTTCTAGCACATCAACTTCATCAATCTTGATCTGGTCAAGACTGTATCCCAGCTCCTCAAAGTTTTCGTTTACAACAAGTTCCCTTTCCTCGGTGAAAACCGAAGGAAAAAAAAAGTACTCATTTAGGGCTTCCCCTATCTGCTCAGATTCCACACACAAGTTCCCTCCACTATCCCTTATCGGCCCTACCTTCTCCCTGATCATTCTCTTATTCCTCACGTATGAGTAAAATGCCTTTGGGTTCTCCCTAATCCTTCTTGCCAAACCTTTTTTGTACCCCCTCCTGGCTCTCCTCAGTCCATTTCTGAGCTCCTTTCTAGCAAGCCTGTAATCCTCAAAAGCTGTGCTAGATCCTTGCTCCCTCCACCTTACATAAGCTGCCTTCATCGTTTTGACGAGAAGTTCCTCTGTCCTCGTCATCCAAGGTTCCTTAATCTTGCCCCTTCTTTCCTGTCTCAGAGGGACAAATTTGTGTGTCACACTGCTCCTTAAACAGTCTCCACATGTCTGCTGTGCCCTTTCTGTGGAACAATTGCTCCCAGTCTGTATTTCCCAACTCCTGCCTGATAGCGTCATAATTTCCTTTTCCCAATTAAATATCTTCCCTCGGTAACTGCTCCTTTCCCTCTCCAAGGCTACGGTAAATGTGAGGCAGTTGTGGTCACTATCACCAAAGTGCTCTCCCACTGTGTGATCTGACACCTGTCGCTGTGCCCTTTCTGTGGAACAGTTGCTCCTACTCTGTATTGCCCTACACCTGCCTGATAGCGTCATAATTTCCTTTTCCCCAATGAAATGTCTTCCCTTGGTAACTGCTCCTTTCCCTCTCCAAGGCTACGGTAAATGTGAGGCAGTTGTGGTCACTATCACCAAAGTGCTCTCCCACTGTGTGATCTGACACCTGTCCTGGCTCATTGCCGAGCACCAAATCCAAAATGGCCTCTCCTCTCGTCGGTCTGTCTACATACTGAATAAGGAAACTCACCTGAACACACCTGACAAAACCGGCTCCATCCAAACCATCTGCACTGAGGAGGTTCCAGTCAATATTGGGAAAGTTGAATTCCCCCATAACAACCACCCTGCTAATCTGCATTTTTCCAGAATCTGCCGACCTATGAGTTCTTCAATCTCCCTACTGTTATTAGGGGGTCTGTAGAAAACCCCCAATGAGGTGGCTGTTCCCTTGCTGTTCCTAACTCCCACCCATACTGACTCAGTAGAGAAACCTTCCTCAACTTCCTTCATTTCTGTAGCTGTGATGCACTCTCTGATTAGCAATGCTACACCCCTCCTCTTTTTCCACCCTCCCTGTTCTTTTTAAACATTCTAAACCCTGTAACATTAAGCAACCATTCCTGCCCCTGTGAAACCCACGTCTCCGTTATGGCCACAACATCATAGCCCCAAGTACTGATCCATGCTCTAAGTTCCTCACTCTTATTTCAGACACTCCGTGCGTTAAAGCTTTAACCGATCCCTTTGTTTCATTGCGTGAGAGACCTTCCCGATAGATTCACTGCATCCTGTCACTGCCCCATCTACCACTGCCCCCCCCTCAGATATGTGGCTCTGATTCCCAGCCCCTACCCTCATCCCAATCCCTGGTCACCCCCTCAACCTTACTCTGGATTGGTTAGACATGACCACCGCTCCCCACCCAGATTTGTGCCCCTCCAGTTCAGGTGCAACCCGTCCTTCATGTACAGGTCCCACCTTCCCCAGAAGCTATCCCAATGGTCTAGGTATCTGAAGCCCTCCCTCCTGCACCAGCCTTGCAGCCACGTGTTAAGCTTTCACCTCACTGTCTTGTGGCACCGGTAACAAACCTGAGATCACTACTCTACTCAAACTGCTCTTCAGCTTCCAACCTAACTGTCTGTAGTCACTTTTCAGATCCTCAATCCCTTTCCTGGCTATATCTTTGGTGCCAATATGTACCACGATTTCTGGCTGCTCCCCACTCCCTTCAGAATCCTGTAAACCCGATCAGTGACATCCCAGACCCTGGCACCAGGGAGGCAACATACCTTCCGAGAGTCCCGTTCCTGACCACAAAATCTCCTGTCAATCCGTCTAAGTATTGAGTCCCGTACCACTGGCGCTTTTCTATTTCCTCCCCCTTCCCTTCTGAGTCTTAGTGCCAGAGACCTGACAACTGTGGCTTTCCCAACCAGCAGTATCCAAAACGGTTATACTTATTGCTGAGGGGAACGGCCAAAGGGGATCCCTGCTCTGACCGTCGGTTCCCTTTCCTCCCACTGAAAAACTTCCCAGAAGTCCTTTGCTCTTCCCTCAGACTTCTCTGCAAATGGAGGCCCTGGCGCCTGAAGTAAGTGTTTTAAAGTTTTATTCACCTTCCCAGAAGTCCTGGGAGTGATTCGCACTTGACAAAGGGCCTTAGGTAAAAGGCATTGCTTTTGGCTTAGAAGAACCAAAAATTTGTTTTTGTTTCTGAAAAATCCATTGGTTGCAAAGTTTCTGTTCAAGTCACTAAAGACCTAGCTGCAGTTCAATAGGAGAACGGTTTCTCTTGAAGTTCAGAACAGTTAGGAAATTGGCTACCTCAAAGTAAGGGTTTTCGTTTGGAAACTCCAGATCAGACATGTTTGAATAGAACACGGAAAGGGTTACTTGAAGTGAAAATTTAAACTCAGCTGCGTGATTAATCAAGGAACGCATTATCAAACTCTCAAGAGCGGGAATTGAAGTGATGTCAGTTGAATCAATCCTCAAGATGTGATAGAGAAGGGAGCTCTCTCTGGTTTTGGGAGAGTTGTAGAGGGATGGTGTCATGATAAAATGGGATTATACATTTTAACGCTGCATTTGGGAATTGTCTAAACTATTATATGTTAACAGTTTGGTTTATTATCTTGTATCTTCATTGCTTTTCTGCAATAAATTGTTTTATCGCTGAACCTCCCTCTGCAGCATTGCATGTTAATGTTTTAGTGAGACAGCATGTTAATTTTTTTAAAAATGACCCACCAGGGTTGAGTTCAGTCTGGGATTTGACTTGCCAAGTAAATGGCTACAATCAGAGCCCTTTGGATAAGGGAGAGGATGCGTTCTGGGTCAAAGGTATTGATTTTAATCTGAGATTGTTGACAGGAAGAGGAGGAGAAGCTCAGGGGAGGCTTGTGTGCAGAGAAACATTTTCCACTTCACTCACTCGGAATAACTGGCAGGATCCTGCAGCATCAAGGCCATTCAGCCCATTGGGCCTGTGCCAAGTTATTGAATAAACAATTAGATTGGATCTTTTCTCAGAACTGCTCAAAATGCATTTTTTTTTGAAAACGATCATTGAAACTGCTTCTGCTGTCCTTTCACTGGTTTAAAAAAAAAATCATCTACTTCTTTTGCAGGTTATTTGAAAGGAATTATCTTTTTTTAAAAAAAATCTGCCCTCTGGTCCACCTTTCAAAGAACAAAAATTTCTCATTATCAAAATATTTATAATCGTAAACAACTTCCCCTTAAATTTTCTTTGCTCACTAAATGAATGACTATCCTTTCCATAAAACCAGTCATAACTTGCATACCAAATGGCTTGTTTCATGAGAACATGTAGACTTGAAACAGTATGTAGATATTCCAATTAGGGAAGGGGCCATACTAGATCTTGTATTGGGGAATGAGCCTGGCCAGGTGATTGCGGTTTCACTGGGGGACCATTTTGGGAACAGTGATCATAATTCTGTAAGACTGTTCTAGATAAAGCCGAGGCTGGCTCTCAAAGGGAAGTGCTAAATTTGGGGGAAGGCTAATTACAACAGTATAAAGTAGGAACTGGAGGAATTCGATTGGATGATGCTGTTTGAGGGCAAACCCACATCTGGCATGTGGGACTCATATAAAAGCCAGTTGATTAGAGTTCAGGACTGGCATATTCCTGTTAGGATAAAAGATGAGGGCAAGATTCAGGAACCTTGGATGACAAGCGATGTTGAAAGTTTAGTCAAAAGGAAAAAGGAAGCATATGTAAGCTTTAAGAAACTGAAATTAGACAAGCCCTGTGAGGAACATGGAGGAGAAAGTGAGGACTGCAGATGTGGAGGTCAGAATAGAGAGTGAGGTGCTAGAAAAGCACAGCAGGGCAGACAGCATCCCAGGAGGAGGAGGAGGAACAAGGAAAAAGCTCAAGAATTAGGAAGACTATAACAGTCCATGAAATATATTTGGCAAAGGGCATTGAGGAGAATTCCAAAGCATTGTACGGATGTATTAGGAGCAAGGGGGTAGCCAGGGAAATGGTAGGTCCACTCCATAACAAAGGAGGGAATTTATGTATGGAGCCAGAGGAAGTGGGTGAGGTTCTTCATAGCAATATTTACCAAGGAGAAAGACATGGATGACAGTTCGGTCAGGGAAGAGCATGTTGATAACAAGGAGCAGCTGGTGTTTAGTGTCTTGAAAAAACATTAAGGTAGATAAGACCCCAAACCTTGGTGGGATCCATCCCAGGATACGGAGGGAGACAAGCAAGGAGATTGCTGGGTCATGGACAGAGATCGTTATATCCTCTTTACCCACAAGCCAGGTCCCAGAAAACGGAAATAACCAATGTTAGTCCTTTGTTTAAGAGTACCAAGGATAATCCAAGAAATTATGGACTGGTGAGTCTTGTATCAGTGGTTGGAAAATTAGAGAAGATTGTTCAGGAGGAGAGCATTTACTTACATTTGGGAAAGAATGATCTTATTGGGGTAGTCAGCATGGTTTGTGCAGGGAAGATCTGATTTCTCAAATTTGATGGAGTTTTTTGAGGAAGTATCAAAGTTGGTTGTTGAGGGTAGGGCAGTAGGTGTTGTCCCCATAAGACTTTACTAAAGCATTTGTCAAGGCTGCTCATGGCAGACTGGCCCAGAAAAGTAAGTCACATGGGATCCAGTGAGTTGGTAAGTTGGATACAGCATTGTCATCTATGACCAAGCCAGAGGGTTGTTGTGGATAGGTATCATTCTGACTGAAGCTCTGTGACCAGTGGCATTTTGCAAGGATCTGTTGTCTGTAATATATAGAAAAGGGATTTAGATAAAAATACAGGTGGCCTGATTGGTAAGTTTGCAGATGACACAAATTGACGGAGTTGTGGGTAGTGAGGAAATTTGTCAAGTAATGCAGCAGGATGTAGATCAAATTGGAAAGTTGGGCAGAGAAATGGCAGATGGACCTTCATTTGGACAAGTGCGAGGTGATGGGTTTCAGGAGGTCACATTCAAGAGGAAAGTATCCAGTACATGGCAGGCCCCTTAGGAACATTAATATCCAGAGGGATCTTGGGTGCACGTCCATAGCTCCTTGAAAGTTGCAACAAGTGGATAAGGTGATAAAGGCAGTGAGTGTCAGTGCTTGTGTTCATCAGTCGAGGCACTGAGTATAAAAGTTGGCAAGCTATGTGGCACGGTATAAGATTCTAGTTAGGCCACATTTGGAACACTGTAGAGAATTCTGGTCACCACAGTTCAGGAAGGATGTGGAGGCTTTGGAGAGGGTGCAAAGGAGGTTTACCAGGATGTTGCCTGGATTGGAGTGTATTAGCTATAAGGAGCGGTTGGACAAACTTGGGATTGTTTTCAACAGCCTCGGAGACTGAAGGGCGACCAGATTGAATTATGTAAAATTGAGAGGGGCATAGCCAGGGTGAATAGTCAATCTTTTTCCAAGGGTGTGAGTGTCAAATACTATGTTTAACGTGAGAGGGAGAAAGTTTAAGAGAGATATGCAAGGTGTCTCCTTTTACACAGATGGTGTTAGGTGCCTGAGGAGGTGGGGCAAGCAGATATAATAGCAACACTTATGAGGCATTTAGGGAGCCATATGAACAAGCAGAGAACAGAGGGATACAAACCATGTGCAGGCAGATGGAATTAGTTTAGAATGGCACCCGAGTCGACACAGACATGGTGGGCTGAACGGCCTTGTTCCTGTATTGTACTGTTCTATGTACACTCACATAAACATGCTACTTAAGATCACTTTGATATTTTTTATTTCCAAATTAAACAAAACATAATTTACAGTCTGAAATACCAATGCAATCCAAATTTAATTTACATTCTGAAATATCTACAGAGGATTGAATACAGAATTCTCAATTTTGATTCTTTTTACAAAGAAAAAGGATATTGCATTTCAGAAGAGATTACATAACTCTTGAAAATGTATGTTAAAAAAGCATAACAATGGGAAAACTGACTATAAACAGTGATAACGTAAACAACACATTAGGCAATATCTCAGAGACCACATCAAACATTGTACACAGCTACAATAATCTCATATTGAATGTTGTGCTCAGGTTACACACGAAGATACACTAAGTGATTAGCAAATCAATAATTTTGTATTTGCAAGACTATTCAAAACAATCCTTAATTTATTTTGAGTTTTGTTTTAAACAGTTGCCACTTCAAACCTGTCTGCTTGGCTTGTCTTTATTTCTCTGGGTGTGTACACACACGGTCACACTCACTCTCGGTCACACACTAAACATTTAGTGTCCATATTAGCAGAATGTATTAAAGGATACATACAGGTACAAAACTATCAATGCCACCCATTCACCTAGCCTAACGATAATGTGTACGACCCCTGTAACTACACACACACTGTCATCATGGCTTTTACCTTTTTCAAAAACGTGTAAACATAAGCTGAAGCAGGATTTAAAGTACAATTATTAAATGCAAGTTTGCTAAAGTGTAGATTTTTAACTTTCTTTCTAAAACTGTGAACAAACCTCATTGTTCTGGGAGGCAGTGCACGCTTTAATCGTGAGGTTTAACCCCCTGTTTGCCTCTGCCTGATGAAGTATTGTTGTGGAATGTGGGTGTAAGCCCCCTTTAACCATTGGCCAAAGTCCAACGTGAACACATTACAGTAGAGCACCTCTCATGTGGTCATCCCTTACATTAAACAGGAAGTGAGGCTGCTGGTATCCAGTCAGCCCTTCCAGACCGTCACTTCCAGTTATTGTCAATGTATTGGCTACATTCTAGTTGACAACTTAATGCTTCTTATAAAAATACATGTGTATGAGCATGACAGAGAGAGAGAGAGATAAAGAAAGAAAGAAAGAAGAGAGAGGTAACAACTTAATGCTTCTTATAAAAATACGTGTGCGAGCACAGGGGATGGGGAGAGAGAGAGAGAGACAGAGACAGAATGAGTGAGAGAGACAGAGAGAGAGAGAGGCACTGACCGCTGGAGTGTCAGCACCTGTTGACCAGGTGGAGTGATGGAGAAAGCAGCGAGCTTTTACCCATTAGTCAATAAGATGATGCTTGCTTTCCTTATATGGCATCCACATGGTAACCATTGTCAATCAACACAACCTTTATATTGTAAACAGCAAATCTTTACATTTTTAAAAAAAGTAAACATTTCAATGATATAAAAATGGTCAAGAACTGTACAACTGGTCAATTAATGGCAGTAAATGCTTTGGTCAGATGCAGTCTGTAGGCAATAGCTGTTTACTGTTGCTACACTGGCATCATCCCAGAGAGAGAGTGATAGGAGAGGATGGGAGGGGTGGGGGGGGGGGGAGGGAATCTCCTGTTTATATCTGTCAGCCGAGGCTTCCCGATTGGACCAGATTAATAGCCCCGAATCAGAAAACTCATGTTCTATCAGGTCCATCTGACTGACCTCATTAGAGAAGGGAAAGGGAAGGTCGATCTTTCGCCCCAGTTGCCCATACCTTCTTTGGTGCAGATAGCTTACCACCATGTGACCCCTTACAATCGTGCCATCCTTAGATCAAGCCACATATGCTTCATTGTTTCTGGATGACTGTAAGACGCCCACCACCATGAGATAAAATTGCTTTTCCAAAGAAAATTTTTTATTAAGGTCAGGATTAATTTTGATGGGACATGCACAATCTCCATTGTTTCAGCTGGATTTTTAAAATCCATTAATGGGATGTGGGTGCCACTGGCTAGGCCAACATTTATTGCCCAAGCCTAAGGCAGTTAAGAGTCAACCACATTGCTGTTGGCTTGGAGTCACAAGTAGGCCAGACCGGGTGAAGATGGCAGCTTTCCTCCGTGGAAGGGCATTAGTAGACCAGATGGGTTTTGAAAAAAACAATTCACAGAGGTTATATGATCAACATTCTTTTTATTGAATGCGAATTTCACAATTTGCCATGGCAGGATTTGAACACATTTCGCCAGATTATTAGCCTGGTGTCTTGGTTGATGATAGTACTCTCCAATAGAATGTGTCTTTTGTCTTTGTGTGAGAGTAAGTCAATAACTGGGTTGTAGCATCCACAAAGTATCACCTGATCAGTCACCATTTTGTGAGCACTCTGAACTTCCTTTTGAACCAAGAAAAGCCTCTCTGCTCAGTATTTCCCTTGAATAAGATCTGCACTAGAAATTGTGAGTATGTCATTCCTTACATGACACATCTTTAGAATATGATTCACTGATGAGACCTCAATCACCTTCATTAAACTCTCCATGTTAATTCCATTATATCAGTGTGTCTGGTTCACATTCATATATAAACTCAAAAATCATATAAAATCTGGAATTAAGAATCTAATGATGACCATTGAATCATTGTCAGAAAAACTGATGTCTTTTAGGGAAAGAAATTACTATCTTTACTTGTTCTGGCTTACATGTGACTCCAAACCCACAGCAATGTGGTTGATTCCTAACTCTGGGATTGGCAATATATGCTGGCCTAGCCAGTGATGTCCTCACCTCATGAATGAATTATAAAAAACTGGGGTTAGCTCAGCACCAAGCAGTTTTCACTGCAGTCAAAGACTGCAGGAGGTGGCTCACACATCCATAATATTAACTTTGTTTCTGTCTCCACAGACCATGCTGAGTGCTTCGAGTGTTATCTGGTTATAATTTCAAAGTTACAGCATCCTCAATATTTTGCTTTCTGTATAATGTCAGTCCATCTGAAATCAGAGGCAGACCTCACCGCTGTGGAGTACAGAGTGAATCTTGGAAGCTGGAATTCTGCCTGTGCTTTCCTTCAAAGTCATGTCTAAATTTTGATGTCTAATTGACACTAATGCTTTGCTATTAACCCATA
Organism: Chiloscyllium plagiosum; assembly: GCF_004010195.1. Taxonomy (NCBI): domain Eukaryota; kingdom Metazoa; phylum Chordata; class Chondrichthyes; order Orectolobiformes; family Hemiscylliidae; genus Chiloscyllium; species Chiloscyllium plagiosum. Next base: position 50,402 of record NW_025214889.1, read on the forward strand.
ATAGGTGGGAGAGGGGCAAGAGCTGATGGAGGAGACTAACCTCAACCTGTTGCATTGGCGCCTCCTGTCTTTGGCACAAAAACAAACCCCTCAGTCCAACTCGTCCATGCCAACCATGCTCCCAAACTAAGCTAGTCCCACCTGCCTGCTCTTGGCCCATACCCCTCCAAACATTTCTTATTCATGTACTTATCTAAATGTCTTTTAAATGTTGTAACTGCACCCACATCCACCACTTCCTCTGGAAGTTCATTCTACACATGAGCTACTCACTGTGTAAAAAAATTTGCCCCTTGTGACTTTTTAAAATCTTTCTCCTCTCACCTTAAAAATACAAGCCCTAGTCTTGAAATCCACCACCCTAGCGAAAATACACTTGTCATTTATCTTAGCTATACCCCTCATGATTTTATAAACTTCTTTAAGGTCATCCTTCAATCTCTTATGCTCCACTGAAAAAAGTCCCAGCCTTATGTAGCTTCTCCTTATAAGTTAAATCGTGGTATCATCCTGGTAAATCTCTTCTGAATCCTCTCCAGCTTAATAATATCCTTTGTATAACAGGGCGTTCAGAACAGGACACAGTGCTCCAGAAGAGGCCTCACTAACGTCCTGTACAACCTCAATATAACATCCCAACTTCTATACGCAAAAGGTCTGAGCAATGAAGGCAAGTGTGCTAAATGCCTTCTTAACCACCTTATTGATATGTGATGCAAACTTCAAAGATTTATGTACCTGAACTCCTAGGTCTCTTGATCCAAAACACTACCTAAGGCCCTACTTTTAATTTTATAAGTCCTATCCTTGTTTGTTTTACCAAAATGCAGAACCTTGCATTTATCCAAATTAAACTCCATCTGCCATTCTTCAGTCCATTGACCCAATCGATCAAGATCTCTTTGCAATCTTAGATAATCTTCTTCGCTGTCCAGTATACCATTAATTTTAGTGTCATCCACAAACTTACTAATCATGCCTTCCATATTCTCATCTAAATAATTTATATAAATGACAAACAATAGTGGACTCATCATGTGGATCACTGCTGGTCATAGGCTTCCAGAATGAAAAACAACCCTCCATCTCTAGCTCCTGCTGTTATGCCAATTTTGTATCCAATTATATATTGAGCTCCTTAACACAGGAACCTGATTGAATGACTGCTTTATTAGGATAGTTACTGGGAAGAAGACCTGATATTGGCATGGGTTCAATATTTATAAATTCTATCCCTAATCTCTCTGGGAGGCAGTTTGATGGATATGTTTGCTAGTTGTGGTGATGTTGTCCCTTTAACTTGGTTATTTTTTAAGAGAGGTTGTAAAGGCAAAGGTGCAGAAATATTTGGAAAAGACTCTAGTTTAACAATGGCAGGGGCATGTCCAGTTCTCCCAGTTCAGGTTTTATCTAGTTCCTTTTGGCTGCAACAGTGAGAAGCTGCTGTGGACCAGAGAAAGTTTCCAAGCTTCAGCAGATGATTCTTGACTGGCTCTTTTGTTATTGGTTTGAAATGAATGGTTGAGTTTTAAAAAGTCTGAACCGCAGCAATTTAGTAACAAAGCAGCAGCTTCTAAGCTGGTTGAACATTAACATCACTGTACCCTGAAGATTACAAAGCCACTGCAATGTAGCCAGACTGTTTTGAAGCACCCATCAGAGACAATCACTTTAAAGAAACGTGAATGACCAATAAGCGGAACCATTCGCGAAACATCCACTCACCTGTATATTCAACTGGGTATGGAAAAGGGCTCGAGACATAAAAAGTTTGGATAACGAACTCAGGCTAAGAAGGGAATTCATTGAGCCATAATCTAATGATTAAACCATAGTTCTCGAATCAATATGCTCTGATCATGTTTGGATAATTGGGCTGTTGGTGAGAGGGGATCATGCAGTGAACCAATTAACCCTCTTTTGTGTAATATAAACTTTTTTCCACACTAAGGAAGAGAAAAAGGTGAGACACTGATGATCTGTTGCCTACTGGATGCTCAATTTTTCGGTGGCTCGTGGATTGGATCAGGCTGAGTATGCAGGCTCTTTGTTCCCTAACAGTGTGCTCATAGAGCCTGGGTGTCTCTGGAGAAGGAGCATGCGGTGTCCACCAACACCCTTGAGATTTTCAAGGAAACGTGGGCACCACAGGGAGTGGTTTCCCCCTCCAACTCTATTTTGATTTAATCCCTGCCCTCCCCTTCACTGTTTGATCACGCAGCATTGCCCTCTGAGAAGGGCACTGCTTGTCACTGGCCACTCGGGTGTTTCCTTTCTTCCTGGTGGTGCAAATTGAATAAAGATTTGTACTCCTTTTGTCTTTCACTGTGTCTCAAACCTGCATACACACATAATTGGGGAAAATATAAACACTACCGCAGTTAGGTGGTAGTGTGGGGATAAAAGAAAACAAAAATAAACAGGATTTAGAATCTTCTCAGGAAAAAGAAGAAAAAGAAGATAACCGGGAGATTTAGAGTCTCCTCAGTTTAGGTCACTGACTCTGTGCTGGCTGGTGCTACAGTCACTGTGGTCCTGCTGGTACTGAGGACGAGAAGAAAAAAGTGTGCTCATTCTGACCCTACCCAATGCTCACAGCAGGCCTGCCTTGCATTGCCTTGCTATTTTGTGTTTTGCCCACTCAGCCAGTGCTAGCAGGCCCATTTTACTTCCGTCTAGCTGTGCCACTTAGTTCAGAAACAAATCCTGGTCATGGTTGTCAGGAGTCCTCAATCAGATAAAGGGAAGATTCAGTGTAATAAGTCCAGGACAGTGTCTGACACCAGTCAGGGGTTTGGACAGCCACTTGGGGTGGTCAGAGTAAGGATGCTGTCCACATAAGGAGAGAGGAGCTGAATGTTGGGCAGCCTTCTTTCTGCCCTAATGATGGCAGTTTCTCTCCTGGAGTGAGAGACAGGCAGGTATTACAGAAGATGAAAGTGGGTGTTACAGCTGGTACAGGTGGTGAGATGGCCTGAGAGATTGAGTGGGCAGCACATGCAAGGTTCAGGATGTTAGGTTGGGGTGAGTAACAGTGTGTTGGGAAGATGATGTAGTTAATAGTGAGCGGGATAGAGCGTGAGCCTTGGTGGGAGTGGGTATAGTAGTGGAGATAGAATGAGTGTGAGGTCTCAGAGACAAGATGGTGTCACATGCCCAGGCACAGTGGAGAAGGTCATTGACCTTCATTCTAAAGTGCTGGGCATTCCTCCAGGCGGCTAAGACTGTTTTAACACAGGGGCAACCTTGGACTTGGCTGGCATGGCCTGGTATAATGTCCTCCATTGATAGTTCTGAGTAAGAGGAAGTTCCATCTGTGCAGCACTCCATCCAGCAGGACCTCCAGGTCCCTACCCACAAAGCAGGGTGCTGAACTTCCCCTGTCACATCTGGGGAAAATGTCAGGAATGGTACAGGACAGCTTCAGAGTTTCGGGGTCTCCTGGCAGTGGTGAGCTGTTCCAAGAACATCAAGTGGTAAGACAAATCTGGGATCAATGTAGATAGTTAATAAGGTGACATTGATAAGATACAACATGAGTTTCTGGTTCTGGTTAGCCTTACAGCTAAAAACCTCGAAAAATCCTTGTTCAATTCACACTAAGCCACAATAAATAAGATTCAGCCCCAGATC
>NW_025214890.1:0-20193 GCF_004010195.1 Chiloscyllium plagiosum
TCTCCCTGTAGCTCAAACCCTCCAACATCCTTGTAAATCTTTTCTGAACTCTTTCAAGTTTCACAACATCCTTCAAATAGGAAGGAGATCAGAACTTGCACGCAATATTCCGACAGTGGCCTAATCAATGTCCTGTACATCTTAGGGCTGTGGGAGCACCAGGGAAAAAACCCATGCAGACACGGGGAGAACGCAAAATCAGACAGTCACCCAAGACTGGAATCGAACCTGGGTCCCCGGCACCGTGAGGTAGCAGCGCTAATCCCTCAGCCACCGTGCTGCTCCATGCATTGTCTGTGAACCGTATCTGCAAACACCTGAGCTGGCTACCCAGTCTGAGGGGAATTAGCATTACACAACAAATGCTGGACTTGCCAGCGATGACAATGTGGGCAGCACGGTGGCGCAGTGGTTAGCACTGCTGCCTCACAGCGCCAGAGACCCGGGTTCAATTCCCGCCTCAGGCGACTGACTGTGTGGAGTTTGCACGTTCTCCCCGTGTCTGCGTGGGTTTCCTCCGGGTGCTCCGGTTTCCTCCCACAGTCCAAAGATGTGCAGGTCAGGTGAATTCATGTGAAATTGCCCATAGTGTTAGGTAAGGGGTAAATGGAGGGATATGGGTGGGTTGCGCTTCGGCGGGTCGGCGTGGACTTGTTGGGCCGAAGGGCCTGTTTCCACCCTGTAATGTAATCAATAACCAAGTTACAAACTGGATAAAGTAGTTGAGACGGCAAATAGGATAGTTGTCTTTATCAGGCAAAGCACTGTGCACAAGAATGAGGCGGTTATGATGGAGCTGTATTTCTGGTCACCATACTATAAGGAGGGTATGATTGTACTGGAGAGTGAGATTCGTAGAGTTAGAGATGTACAGCACAGAAACAGATCCTTTGGCCCAACCCATCCATGCCGACCAGATATCCTAAATGACCGTAGTCCCCCTTGCCAGCACTTGGCCCATATCCCTCCAAACCCTTCCTATTCATGTCCCCATCCAGATGCCTTTTAAATGTTGTCATTGTACCAGCCTCCACCACTTCCTCTGGTAGCTCATTCCATACACGCACCAGCCTGTGTGTGAAAACGTTGCCCCTCAGGTCGCTTTTAAATCTTGTACTCGTGCCTTGAACCTTCTTTACTGTCCACGATATCATTGATTCCCTTCAACTGTCTGTAAAACGCAAACAGATTATGGTTGCTGCTTTCACGGGTTGCTTTGACCATCAGGTAATCTTACTGCGTTGGTCAAAACTCGATCTAGTATAGCTCGCTTTCTCCCCGGTTGGTCCCACAAAATGTCGGTCTAAGGTGAGGGCTTGGTGATGGGTGAAACGCTGTTTTTTTTTTGTGACTGATGGAGGGGAGTTCGATTCGTTAAACTCCTACCTCTAATCTCAGGTAGACAGCGCTGATGGCCAAAAGGATATCCTCTCCAGACAAGACCTTCAGGTCCTTCCTCAGCATCTGCTCAATAGTCAGCCCTGGAGAGAACAGAACACTTTGTACCAATGGGACGATTGTAGACTCTCAGCTACTCTCTCCCCACCCCCACCCTCCTCTAGCTTATCTCTCCACGCTTCAGGCTCTCTGCCTTTATTCCTGATGAAGGGCTTTTGCCCGAAACGTTGATTTTGCCTGTCCTCGGATGCTGCCTGAATTGCTGTGCTCTTCCAGCACCACTGATCCAGAATCTCTCAGCATATCGACCAGTGGTGCCTCACTGGGCAATCTCTCTCTCTCTCTCTCTCATCTCCCAGAGATGGAAGCTTTCAGGTATCAGTCCACCCGCCCCACTACAGAGGCAACTAAACAAAAAGTGCAAGTGAACATTCATGGATTTAATTCCTTTTGCTCTCTCGCTCAGTCGCTGGTGGACTTTAACAAGGAGCTATTTTGATCACAGGCCAGTTGGCCAAGTGTCAAACCAGAAAACCTTACACTCTTTTTCATAGAATCCCTACTGTGTGGAAGCTGGCCCTTCAGCCCATCAAGTTTATACAGCCCCTCTGAAGAGCATCGCACCCAGACCCACATCCCCTACAACCCTACATTTTCCCACAGCCAGTCCACCCTAACCTACACATCTCTGGGCACTATGGGACAATTTAGCACGGCCAATCCACCCTAACCTGCACATCCCTGGGCACTATGGGACAATTTCCCATGGCCAATCCACCCAAACCTGCACATCCCTGGGCACAATGGGACAATTTAGCATGGTCAATCCACCCTAACCTGCACATCCCTGGGCACTAGGGGACAATTTAGCATGGCCAATCCACCCTAACCTGCACATCCCTGAGCACTAGGGGACAATTTAGCATGGCCAATCCACCCTAACCTGCACATCCCTGAGCACTAGGGGACAATTTAGCATGTCCAAACCACCCTAACCTGCACATCCCTGGGCACTATGGGACAATTTCCCATGGCCAATCCACCCGCACTATGGGACAATTTCCCATGGCCAATCCACCCTAACCTGCACATCCCTGAGCATTAGGGGACAATTTCCCATGGCCAATCCACCCTAACCTGCACATCCCTGGGCACAATGGGACAATTTCCCATGGCCAACCCACCCTCGCCTCCACATTTTTGAATGCCACGTGCGTCTGCCTTCTACATACGAGCTTGCTCTTTAGATGCTCCAAGTATTTCATCAAATACATGGTGGCAGTTCACCCCCCACCATCTCAAGGGGCAATTAGGGACGGGGCAATAAATGCTGGGCCCACAAAATGAATTTTAAATAAAAACACAAGGCCACTGTTACAAGAGTGGAACTTTTTCCTTGGGGACTAGAGCTAACATATCATTTTGCCCCACATTCATACGAGGAGGTAACTGCTGTGCATTGCGAACCTCCTGTGCATGAGTTGGCTGCACCCTCCGTAACACTACGCCAGCATCGTGCTGCGGTCTCAGTGGATTCTGTGCTGGGGACAGTCAAAAGGTTAACCTCCTGGCTTGAGATAGCACCCTGGCCCCTTGAACCACGGTCAACATAAAGTGACAGGCTTCACATGTGACCTGGCCTGGTCCCCAATATTATTTCCCCCTCGTTTCCTTCCTCTCCCCCCGCCCCCCCCAAACCCCCACTGCGGGAAGAAGCCATTACCGCTGACATCGAACTTGGCTTTCTGCAGCGTATCAAACACGACAGCCCTGGGCGGGAGGTCGCTAAACCTCGATTCCAAGGCGGTGACGTATTCTGTGTCCTTTGGTGTCACTTTCCCGGCTTCGGGCGCCATGTTAATGCAGTCCAGAAGAATGGTACCTGTGACAGATAAAGACAGGAGCGAGTCAGACCTTCCCCTTGCAATACCAAAGGATTACCCCCACACTATTTCCCAGCCCTCGCCTCTCTCCCGGCACTATCCCCATTCCAGTCACCATAACACACAGATTCAAGAACAGCTTCTTCCCCACTGCTGTCAGACTTCTGGACAGCCCTTTCAAATTCAAACACAGATCTCGCTCTTTGTGCGTCTCCTTGGAAAGCAGCATTCCTCGCTCTGTCCTATAACCCTAACACAGAACTCTTCACTGTGTCTAGATGTGTGTGACCATCTCAAATCAAAAATATTCCATTTCGTAGGAGTCATGAACAGTTCGTCTGCAGGTACAGCGAGAGATTCGTGTGGCCGAGGGAACGCCATCTTCTATCACAAGAGGGGTTTAACATAAAAGATGAAAGGTTCCTCAAACTAAACTAGCTGCATTTTCCTGTGTTTGGCCCACATCCCTCAACCCTTCCTGTTCGCATGTCTTGTAACTTGTTCTGGACCAGACCCCCTCCATGTATTTTAAGACGGTAACCTCAACCCTAATTTTGTTCTTATTTTAGAAATTTGACATAAAGGGCTGTGCCCAAGATGCAATGTGACTAGTCAAAACTATTCAGCATGAAGCCAAACACAATTTATTTAAACACTGTGGTTAAAATACAACCAAAAGAGAGAGGAATTTAGAATAATTTAACTATTGGAAAACTTAACCGAGTAATAGATGCAGAATCTATTACTAATTAAATGGTTCCAATACTGCAACATCACACCCCTTGGCCAAAACACAAAGGCAAATTCAAACACAGATTCTCACATATACAATCCAGAAAGAGAAGATTCAGAGAATAGTAACGGCCAGGAGACATTCAGTGAAGCTCCCTGTTTAAAAACTAAACCAAAAAAAAACCTAAACCAGAAAGACTGATTTTAGAGAGCTGGCCATACCCACGCTGCTTCCAACTTTAAAATGAAGAGGAAAAAAAACCCAAAGCCTCAAAAACCTGCTTAGAGACAGCTGGAGTCTGTCCTTACAACCCCCTCAAGTCTCAGCATCGTCACACACCGAACTTGGATCTACCACTCCCTCTAGCCTTCCCCTTACAACGCCGAGCAAGTACCCCAGTCACACGGTGTAGAAATGTTCCGACCACCCTCCCGGTTCCTTTTAAGTACGACTCTTACATTTCAGCGAGACAGGTGAGAGTAGCGTGCGCTGTATTGGTCTCCTTACTTATGGAAGGGACATCGGAGGGGGCTCAGAGGCAGTTCGCTAGGAATGAGGGCTTGTTTTGAGGGGAAAGGTTGCTCTGCGCAGGACCATACGAAACTACAGAGAATCATGAACACAGCCCAGTCCATCTCGCACGCCACCCTCCCATCCATTGGCTCCATCCACACTTCCCACTGCCTCAGGAAGTCTGCCATCGAAGACCCCTTCCACCCTGACTCTACTCCTTTCCAATCTCTCCCGTTGGGCAGACGATACAGAAGCTTAAGCACTCGTACCAACAGGTTCAGGAGCAGCTTCCTCCCAGCTCTTATTAGAATCCTGAATGAACTTTTCAAATCTCAAAAGCTAACCTTGCGTTTTGCGCGCCTTCTGTAACATTGTCTTCCTCACATAGTGCCCAGGGATATGCAGGTTAGAGTGGGTTGGCCATGCTAAATTGTCCCATAGTGCCCAGGGATGTGCAGGTTAGGGTGGATTGGCTATGCTAAATTGACCCGTAGTGCCCAGGGACGTGCAGGTTAGGGTGGATTGTCAGGGGTAAATATAGGATAATAGAGTAAGTAGAGTGGGTCAACGTGGGTTACTCTTCGGAGGGTCGGTGTGGACTTGTTGGGCCGAAGGGCGTGTTTCCACACTGAAGGGATTCTGTGATAATTGCACGATCACAGTTTCCTTGCTGTCCTGACTTTACTGGGAAATAAACCACTCCCACCATCCCACCTCCCCCCCCCAAAAAATCTAATCCCCATCCCTTGCTCACGCCTCAGAAACACCAACACAGCCCCTTACAGCGCAGGACGTAAGCAAGCTGCCTGTCCAGAATGTCGGGCGCTGTTCGGACGATCCGCTCCGTCACCAAGGTTGTGCAGGACCCCACGGGCTCGGCGGTCACCACAAGGCTAGGGGCCAGGGGGCGTTCCAGACGCCGGTGGTCCACCACCTCCTTCACCACCTCCTCCAGAGCCGAGTCACCTCTAGGACAAAGGACAGAGTTAACGCACAATAAACTAGGGCAACCCACGAGCATTAAAACCTCACCCGGGGGAAGCCTCTACAAGCTAAAAAAAAAGAGAAAATGCTGGAAAATCTCAGCAGGTCTGGCAGCATCTGTAAGGAGAGAGAAGAGCTGACGTTTCGAGTCTAACTGACCCTTTGTCAAAGCTAAAAATAGGGAGAATAGGGAGGTGGGGTGGGGGGGGGGTGGGGGAGGGGGGTGGGGGAGGCAGGAACAGGAAACTCTAAAACTCACGCCATTCAACGGCTGGTACTAGCACAGCGATGAAAGTCAGGGAAGGCCAGAATTGGATTAGAACTCGTTACAAATAAACCCACTGCCCCTTCGCACCTCACCGTCACCGAGACCCCATACCTGGGCAGGACGTTGTGGTCAACCAGGGTGAGGGCGAGTTGACCATCCTTGTGGAGGGCGTGCAGATCGATCTCATCCCGGAACACCAACAGGTCCTCGGAGAGATGGCTCTCCCGTAGGAGGAACGTACACTCTCCCCGCAGAGGAAATTCAGAGCGTGGAATATTCAAGACGGGCAGGAAGATGGCCTTCTGCTCCGGGGCGGTCTACGACACGAGAGAAGAAAATACCAGAAGGTGCAATTCAGGCCATAGTGATCGATACAACAAAGACCAAACTCCAGATACCAATGTCGGGCGCATTGGGATCTGGCAATCTCTCTGGTGCTAGGGTTAACATCAAAGCCAGGATCAAACACCGGTTCATGTTGCTAATGCATTACTTTTCTTTTTTGGAATTAAACTAAAGCCCGGTGGACAATAATTTCCCAGGGCAGGCTCTTTGGCAGCAACATTGACAGAGCAAGAGACATAGGTCTTGCTGTTCCATTGCCCCTGAAACTTGGGCTTGGATTTTTCCCAGTCATCGTTTCTGAAGCGTAGGTAGGATTGGGCATGGAGACCCTCCCCCCCCCCCGCCCCCGCGCCGCCCCAAGGGCTTATGCCCGAAACGTCGATTCTCCTGTTCCTTGGATGCTGCCTGACCTGCTGCGCTTTTCCAGCAACACATTTTCAGCCCACCCCAAAGGAATTGACTTGCCAAATTGAGGATTCAACTTCTCATGGAGTCAGATAGCACGGAAACAGACCCTTCGGCCCCCAACCAGTCTGTGCTGGCCATAATCCCCAAACTAAACCAGTCCCACACCTGCCTGCACCTGGCCCATATCCATCCAAACCTTTCCTATTCGTGTACTTACCCAAATGTCTTATGAACATTGTAACTGTACACACATCCTCAGGAAGGTCATTCCACACTCGGACCACCCTCTGTGTAAAAACTGTTGCCCCTCGTGTCTCAAAATCTTTTGCCTCTCACCTTAAAAATATTCCCCCCGGTCTTGAAATCCCACCCCCCCCCCATCCTAGGGAAAAGACACCTTCCATTCACCTTATGATTCACCTTCCCCCTCTTGATTTTATAAACTTCTATTAAAAAGTCACCCCTCAACTTCCTACGCTCCAGTGAAAACAGTCCCAGCGCTATCCATACTCAACCCCTCCATTCCCGGCAACATCCTGGTAAATTGCTCCTGAACCCTCTCCAGCTCGATAATATCCTTCCTATAACAGGGTGACCAGAACTGGACACAGTAAGACCATAAGACATAGGAGCGGAAGTAAGGCCATTCGGCCCATCAAGTTCACTCCGCCATTTGGTCATGGCTGATGGGCATTTCAACTCCATGTACCCCTCACACTCTCCACGTAGCCCTTAATTCCTTGAGAGATCAGAATTTATCAATCTCTGCCTTGAAGACATTTAACGTCCCGGCCTCCACTGCGCTCCGTGGCAATGAATTCCACAGGCCCACCACTCTCTGAAGAAATGTCTCCTGATTTCCGTTCTCAATTGACTCCCCTCTAATTCTAAGGCTGTGCCCATGGATCCTAGTCTCCCCACCTAACGGAAACAACTGCCCAGCATCCACCCTTTCTAAGGCATGCATTGGAGCTATTAGATCTCCCCTCAACCTTCTAAACTCTAACGAATACAATGTCAGGATCCTCAGCCGTTTATCGTATGTTAGGCCTACCATTCCAGGGATCATCCATGTGAATCTCTGCTGGACACAATCCAGTGCCAGTGTCTCCTTCCTGAGGTGTGGGGCCCAGAATTGGTCACAGTATTCTAAATGGGGCCTAACTAGACCTTTATAAAGTCTCAGATGCACATCGCTGCTTTTATATTCCAACCCTCTTGAGATAAATCACAACATTACATTTGCTTTCTTAATCACAGACTCAACCTGCAAGTCAACCTTTAGAGAATCCTGGACTAGCATTCCCAAATCCCTTTGTACTTTGGCTTTATGAATTTTCTCACCGTTTAGAAAATAGACAATGTCTGTGTTCTTTTTTTTCCCCCAAAAGTGCAAGACCTGGCATTTGCTCAGGTTGAATTTCATCAGCCATTTCCTGGCCCACTCTCCTAAACTGTCTAAATCTTTCTGCAGCCTCCCCACCTCCTCAGTGCTACCTGCCTGTCCCCCTATCATTGGCGAATTTCGCCAGAATGCCCCCAGTCCCTTCATCCAGATCATTAATATATAAAGTGAACAGCTGCGGCCTCAACACTGAACCCTGTGGGACACCACTTGTCACCGGCTGCCATTCCGAGAAAGAACCTTTTATTCCAACTCTCTGCCTTCTGTCAGACAGCCAATCCCCAATCCAGTAGCTCACCTCAAACACCACGGGCCCTCAGCTTACTCAGCAGCCTCCCATGTGGCACCTTATCAAAGGCCTTTTGGAAGTCTAAATAGATAACACCCACTGGGTTTGCCTGGTCTAATCTACTTGTTACCTCTTCAAAGGTATTCTAACAGGTTTGTCAGGCACAACCTCCCCTTAGTAAGTCTGTGCTGACTTGTTCTAATCCAAACCTGATTTGCAAGAATTTAGAAATCTCACCCTTAACGCTGGATTCTAGAATTTTACCAGGTTAGGCTAATCGGCCTATAATTTCCCATCTTTTGTCTCGATCCTTTCTTGGACAAGGGGTTACAACAGCGATTTTCCGATCATCTGGGACTTTCCCTGACTCCAGTGACTTTTGAAAGATCACAACCAATGCCTCCACCATTTCCTCAGCCACCTCCCTCAGAACTCTAGGATGTAGCTCATCGGGGCCAGGAGATTTATCAATTTTTAGACCTTTCAGCTTTTCTGGCATTTTCTCTTTTGTAATGGCTACCATACTCAACTCTGCTCCCTGACTCTCCTTAAGTGTTGGGATATTACTCATGTCTTCCACTGTGAAGACAGACGCAAAGTAGATTAGATTAGATTAGATTTGTGGGCGGCACGGTGGCACAGTGGTTAGCACTGCTGCCTCGCAGCGTCAGAGACCCGGGTTCAATTCCCGACTCAGGCGACTGACTGTGTGGAGTTTGCACGTTCTCCCCGTGTCTGCGTGGGTTTCCTCCGGGGGCTCCGGTTTCCTCCCACAGTCCAAAGATGTGCAAGTCAGGTGAATTGGCCATGCTAAATTGCCCGTAGTGTTAGGTAAAGGGGTAAATGTAGCGGTATGGGTGGGTTACGCTTCGGCGGGTCGGTGTGGACTTGTTGGGCCGAAGGGCCTGTTTCCACACTGTAAGTAATCTCTAAATCTAAAGCAAAGTACTTGTTAAGTTCTCCAGCTATTTCCTCATCTCCCAGCACTAGGCTTCCAGCATCAGTTTGGAGCGGCCCAATGTCTACTTTTGCCTCTCGTTTGTTTCTTATGTATTGAAAGAAACTTTCACTATCATTTCTAATATTACTGGCTAGCTTACCTTTATATTTGATCCTCTCCTTCCTTATTTCTCTCTTTGATATCCTCTGTTTGTTTTGTAGCCTTCCCAATCTTCTGATTTCCCAGTGCTCTTGGCCACTTTATAGGCTCTCTCTTTTTCTTGAATACATTTCCTGACTTCCTTTGTCAGCCATGGCTGTCTAACCCCTCCCCGGATAATCTGTCTTTTCTTTGGGATGAACCTCTGTACCGTGTCCTCAATTACACCCAGAAACTTCTGCCATTGTTGCTTTACTGTCTTCCCTGCTAGGCTCTGCTTCCAGTCTATTTTCGTCAGTTCCTCTCTCGTGCCCTCCTAATTACCTTTATTTAACTCTAACACCATTACATCCGATTTTGCCTTCTCTCTTTCAAACTGCAGACTGAACTCTACCATATTATAATCGCTGCCTCCTACGTGTTCCCTTGCTTTAAGATCTTTTATAAAGTCTGGCTCGTTACATAGCACCAAGTCCAGAATAGCCTGCTCCCTTGTGGGCTCCATCACAAGCTGTTCCAAAAAGCCATCCTGCAAGCATTCTGTGAATTCCCTTTCTTTGGATCCATCGGCAACGTGATTCAACCAGTCCACCTGCATATTGAAGCCCCCCATGATCACAGTGACCTTGCCTTTCTGACATGCCTTATCTATTTCCCGGTACACCTTACGCCCTTGGTCCTGACCATTCTGTTTTTATTTGACTTTGTGGTTCATCAACTCCACATCATCTCACCCTATGTTATTGAGCGCCAGACGAGGCCTCACCAACATCCTGTACAACCTCAACATGATGTCCCAACTCCTGTACACAAAGGTCTGACTGACGAAGACTAAACACCTTCTTAACCACCCACGTGACGCAAACTTCAAACAATTATGTACCTGAACGGCTAGGTCTCTGTTCTACAATACTCTGCAAGGCCCTACTTTCAATTGCACAATTCTTGCAGCACCTCGCATTTATCCAAACTAAACTCCATCTGCTACTCAGCCCATTGGCCCAACAAATCAAGGTCGCTTTGTAATCTTAAATAATTCTTCTTGCTCCACTCAAAGCTGAGAATTGGGAAGGTGGGAACGTGGGGGTGAACAGCAGGACGAGTGTAGTTTTACTAGGGGCGGCACGGTGGCTCAGTGGTTAGCACTGCTGCCTCACAGCACCAGGGTCCCAGGTTCAATTCCAGCCTCAGGCGACTGCCTGTGTGGAGTTTGCACATTCTCCCAGTGTCTGTGTGGGTTTCCTCTGGGTGCTCCAGTTTCCTCCCACAGTCCAAAGATGTGCAGGTCAGGTGAATTGGCCGTGCTAAATTGCCTGTAGTGTTAGGTGCATTAGTCAGAGGGGAACGGGTCTGGGTGGGTTACCGTTCGGAGGGTCGGTGTGGACTGGTTGGGCCGAAGGGCCTGTTTCCAAACTGGAGGGAATCTAATCTAATCTTAATATTTATCTTGGTGCAGGGGTCAGGGGTCTCTTCTAAAGACTCAGAAAAAGTTAGATAATTAGTTAGCCCGTCTAATTCCCGAGTGATTGTGAAACTGACCTCTCCTTCCCGGCTTTCTGTGCGTAACGTCATTTGCAGCTCCCAACGCACCATCCCCACCGACAGGACAGCCACCCCCTCCTGGGATAAGACAGCCATCATTTGGACCCAACCCCTACTACCCAGACCCCTCACCCAACCCTCCCTCCCCACAGCCGGCCCACCCTAACACGCCATCACTTGATCCGGTCTCGTGTTCCAGCACCCGACCTCCACGGTGAACTAAATTCACACCTACCTCACGCCCAGACTGCTTGACATCAGCTTGGTCAGTGAGCTCAGTTTCAAACTGAGTCTGAAGAGGGGTTTCAGGCAGACGGATTTAAGGAGGGAATTCCCAAACCCCAAAAAGCAGTGGAACAACAGAAATTGAGTGACGCACATAAAACTAGAATGAGAGGAACACAGCTGTGGGGGCTTGGGGAGGTTACAGAACCCAGCGAGCGTGTACAGGCTGCAGGATGCTCCAGATACATGGAGTGTTGTTGGGCTGGAGGGGGAGTGACAGAAATAGGGAGGGGGTGTAGGGGGTGACAGAGATAGGGAGGGGGTGTAGGGGGCAGCAGGGGGTGACTGGGATAAGGAGGGGGTGAGTGTAGGGGGCTGGAAGGGGCGACAGGAATAGGGAGGGGGGTGTAGGGGGCTGGAGAAGGTTTGAGAGACAGGGAGGGGGTAATGATTGCCTGTGATCCTTACGGACCTTGCTCAGGAAGTAGGCAAACGTGATGGCGGAAACCATGGAGTCCAGATCACAAGCTTCATTTCCCAGGACGACATGTACGGTGGGAGCTCCCCTCTGAAAGAGAACAGCACAGTCAGAACCACACACACACACACAAACACACACACACACAGACAGACAGACACAAATCTGTGCCCCTTTTCTCAGGGAAAGGCTCCGTTGCGTTGGGACTCCACCAGAAACCACCACTGGCTGGGACCCCCACGTGAGGGAAGAGCCAGAGAACGCATTTCGGAGCCATTGGCTCAACCTCAAGTGGACGGTCCAGCCTTGGGACGGATAGCTCCAGGAGTCATGCTCTGAGTCAGGGATTTGGATTGGTCTGCCTCAGTCCATAATCCAGCCAGTGACTGTCCTGCCGGAGTGCCGCTCTGTCAGAGGCAACCGATTTCAGAGATGTAGAACTATTTACAGGTGACGGTGTCACCGGACTGGTGATCCGGAGCCACTGGCTACTGCTCACGGCTTCCAATCCCACCCGAGTGCGATAAAAGCGATGGTTGTGCAACCATTGCCAACTATCTTAGAAACCCCCTTCTGCATCACCGAGCCCATCCAGGAAGACCATCCACCATCCTGCTTTCGCCTGGCCTACATTGGACTCCTGACCCACAGCAAATTGGCCGGCCCCTCGCTCCTGGGCACTTAGGGATGGGTTGTAAATGCTGGGCATAGCCAGCGATGCCCACATCCCATGGGGTTATGGAGTCAAACAGCACTGAACCAGACCCTTCGGCCCAACTAGTCCGTGCCGACCATAATCCCAAACTAAACTAGTCCCACCTGCCTGCTCCTGGCCTCCAAACCTTTCCTGTTCATGTACTTGTCCAAGTACCTTTTAAACGTTGTAACCGTACCTGCATCCCCCACTTCCTCAGGAAGTTCATTCCACAAGCAAACCACTGACTTTGCCCTCTCATATACCTTTTTAAATCTCTCTCCTCTCACCTTAAAAACGTACCCTCTAGTCTTGAAATCCCCCATCCTTGGGAAAAGGCAGCTACCATTAACATTATTGTAACCTCTCATTATTTTACAAACCTCTATAAGGTGCCTCCTCAACCTCTTACGCTCCAGCGAAAAAAGTCCCAGAGTTTCTTTATAACTCAAACCCTCCAGACCTGACAACATCCTGGTAAATCTCTTCTGAGCCCTCTCCAGTTTAATAATATCCTTCCTGTAACAGGGTGACCAGAACAGGCCTCACCAACATCCTGTACAACCTCAATGCGACATCCCAACTCCCATGGACGAATTAAGAAAAGAAACCCCCTTTTTCTGCCCCCAAGAACCTGTTTTCCAAACAACTTGCCAATGAATTACATCCTGCACTGGGTATAGGATTTGTTTTCGAGATGTAGTCAGAGCTGTATTGTAGGAAACACAGCACAGTACCTTAGAATTGCCTTCAAACAAGAGGTCAGAGTTTAGACTATCCACTTGATATATCTGAAGGTGGCTTGGTCTGATCCATATAACAAAACAGTAAAGTTACAAAGGCACTTTCTACCAGCTGGTCATTTTGAAATCGTCACCGCAAGTGAAGTATTGTCCTTTGTTGTTAAAGAGATGGAGTTGAAAAACAGGGAGGTTATGCTACAGTTGTATAGGGTGTTGCTGAGACCATACCTGGGAGTACTGTGTACAGTTATGGTCTCCTTACTTGAGAAAGGATGTACTGGGCCCTGGAGGGGACGAACAGAAGGTTCATTAGGTTGATTCTAGAGTTGAGGGGGTTGCCTTATGAAAAGGGATTGAGTAGATTGGGACTGTACTCAGTAGAATTTGGAAGAATGAGGCAGGGAATCTTATAGAAACAGATAAAATGATGATGGGCCTAGATAAGATAAGGGATGTGCAGGTTAGGGTGGATTGGCCATGCTAAATTGCCCCACAGTGTCCAGGGATGTGTAGGTTAGGGTGGATTGCCCCACAGTGTCCAGGGATGTGTAGGTCAGGTGCATTAGTCAGGGGCAAGTCTAGAGTAATGGGGATTGGGTTTGGGCTGGATACTCTTTGGAGGGTCGGTGTGGACTTGTTGGGCTGAAGGGCCTGTTTTCACACTGTAGGGATTCTAAGATACCCTTGGCAAAGGCAAATTCAGTAAAATGGATTATCTCGCATGCAATTCCACAGTCCAGGAGGGGAAAAAAAAACTCAGGGACAGTAGCAGGGAGTGATATATTGTAGCTTCCAAACCCCAGCAACTGCTCCGGAAAAACAAACTAAAAATCCTAGTTTTGTGGGAGTTTGATCCCACCCATCCAGGCTGCTTCTATTGTTCCAACTTTATATTAAAAAAAAAACACTCCAAGGCCTCACAAGCTGTTTAAGGTTTTCAAAAGACAGCCTTGTGTATCGCTTCCAAACAAAAACCCAGGACAAATATACACCTTTTAAAGGGATAGTCTCCTGAGACAAGGAAAGGCCTCCAGTTCTGCCATATCAGAGATGTCACTCTGGACTGGTGGTGCAAACCGTTCACCCCTGAATCTACAATCACCACACGTCTAATATCTCGGCACTGAAAACTAAAAGAATCAATTTCATTTCTGCTTCCTTGGCATTTTGCAGACCGCAGGCACTGCTGGTCACAGTACAATGACCGGCATTAAGCATGGGAGAGGCATTAGTGGGTACCCAGCACTAGACGCTGCCAATCTGGCAGACGCAGGAAGTCTTGCCAACGTCACTGCCAGCTCTTACAGACAGATCACACCCACCACCTCAGCTCCCGTTCCTGAACCGTTATTAGATCACTGCAGAACCCCCACCCACCACGATCCCCACCCAAAACCGTGCTTGATAGACTGGGCTCCCACTTCTCCAGTTATGGGCTCAAGTCCCATTCCCCTGAAGCTGATAACTATAGCGATATTAATTGGTCTACTATTTAGAGGGAGGCGATGGCTGAGTGTATTATCGCTGGACTCTTCATCCAGAGACCCAGTTCTGGGAACCTGGGTTCAAATCCCACCATGGCAGATGGTGGAATTTTGAATTCAATAAGAAACCTGGAATTAATCCAACAATAACCCTAGTCATACAGACCCTTCGGCCCAACCTGTCCATGCCGACCAGATATCCCAACCCAATCTGGTTCCACCTGCCAGCACCCGGCCCATATCTCTCCAAACATTTCCCACTCATGTACTTAGCCAAACGTCTTTTAAAATGTTGTCACTGTACCCGCATCCACCACTTCCTCAGGAAGCTCCTTCCACACACAAACTGCTATTTGTGTTAAAGAAAAGAAACTGCCCTTCATGTCCTTTTTAAATCTGCCCCTTCTCACGTTAAAAATGTGCCACTTGAAATTCCCCACTCGAGAGGAAAGACACCTGCCATTCACCTTATCAATGCCCCTCGTGATTTTATAAACCACCATAAGGTCCGGGGCGGCACGGTGGCTCAGTGATTAGAGCTGCTGCCTCATGGCGCCAGGGACCCGGGTTCGATTCCAACCTCGGGCGACTGTGTGGAGTTTGCACATTCTCCCCTTGTCTGCGAGGGTTTCCTCCGGGTGCTCCGGTTTCCTCCCACAATCCAAAGATGCGCAGGTTAGGGTGGATTGGCCATGCTAAATTGTCCCATGGTGTCCAGGATGTGCAGGTTAGGGTGGACTGGCCATGCTAAATTGTCCCATAGTGTCCAGGGATGTACAGATTAGGGTGGATTGGCCATGCTAAATTGTCCCATAGTGCCCAGGGATGTGCAGGTTAGGTGTTGAGTAGAGTAACAGGGGAATGAGTCTGGGTGGGTTACTCTTCGGGGGTACGGTGAGGACTTGCTGGGCCAAAGGGCCTGTTTCCTCACTATTAGGATTCCTTTCTACTCTATTCTCATCCCCTCAACCTCCTACGCTCCAGTGAAAAACCTCCCAGCCTATCCAGCCTCGCTTTATAATTCAAAACCTACATCCTGGTAAATCTCTGCTGGGCCCTCTCCAGTTTAATAATCTCCTTCCTGTAACAGGGCGATGAGAGCTGGACACAGTTCTCCAGACGAGGCCTCATCAATGTCCTGTACAACCCCAACATGATGTCCCAACGCCTGTACTCAAAGGCCTGAGTAATGAAGGCAAACGTGCTAAACACCTTCTTAACCATCCTGTCTACCTGTGACACCAACGTCAAAGACTCCAGTGTTGGGAAAACTCATCCGATTCACTGATGTCCTTCAAGGAAGGTAACTGCCATCCTTACCTGGTCTGGGCCTACACATGTCTCCAGACCCACAGCGATGGGATTAGCTCTTAACTGCCCTCTGGGGCAATTAGGTATGGGCAATAAACGCTGAACTGGGTGGCAATGCCCTCATTCCGTGAATGAATTAAAATAAAGGGTACTGGGTAAAGAGACTGAGACATTGTAGAGAGAGATTCAGATACCCTTTCGGGCGAAAGACAGCCAATCGCCAACGAGAGAGGACAGAGGTGGGTCAGTATTCACCTCAAAATCAACGCTTGCTGTATTCTGGCTCGCTGTCAAGCGGGCGGGATCTTACAGTGCACAAACGAGGCTGCACACGTTTCCCCCCCATTTTACTGTCAAGCGTCAAGGTGGTGGAAAGCGCTAGGGAAATGCAGGTATCGTCACCTCACCAAAACCAGAGGCAGCCTCTCGGCAAGGCCCAATCCCGCCGAACGTAACCCCCAGCCACGAGTCGGAGGCAGGCAGCGCCCGGGAAGGCCGAGCGGCCTACTCCTATCCCGATTCGAGCAGAAAAATCGCACAGACATTTCCCATTGCGTTGGGACACACGTCCCCTGCTGCACGAGCATCTCCACTGGGCCCCACCCCTCGGCCCCTTTCCCTGCAAAATCCTTTCCCACACCCCTCCCCCGCCCCAAGAGAATCCTTCAATACAAAAGATTCCCATGGCCAATCCACCCTAACCTACACATCCCTGGGCACTACGGGACAATTTAGCATGGCCAATCCATCCTAACCTGTACATTCCTGGGCACTACCGGACAATTTAGCATGGCCAATCCACCCTCACCTACACATCCATGGGCACTACGGGACAATTTAGCATGGCCAATCCACCCTAACCTGTACATCCCTGGGCACTATGGGACAATTCCCCATTTCCAATGAAATATGAGAGATTCGGGCTCCAAAATAAAAACAGAGGAATAAAGAAACCGTGTGGTGTTGCTGTGTTCTGTTGGAGTTCCCTTACTGAAGTCTCTTTGCTGGTTCAGTGACTGCCTCGAAAGGGTTAAAGGATTCCCACAGCCTCAGGCAGCTGGATTAACAGCAGCACAGCTGCCTTCTGAATCATCCCTGGCTTAATGGTTCCACCCGCTTCTGACTCAAAGCTCTTTCCACTGAGGTCAGGCTCCCCCTTCCAGCTGCACAAGTGGTCGGTGCAGAGGTAGGCCGTTTGACCTATCGAGTCTATTCCACCGTTCAACTTGATTTTGGCTGATCTGATCATCCACAGCCTGCCACAGAATCCCTACACTGTGGAAGCAGGCCATTCGGCCCATCCCAGGCCACACCGGCCCTCCCAAGACAATCCCCACTCTATCCTTGTAACTCTGGATTTCCCACAGCCAATCCACCCTAACCTGCACATCCCTGGGCACTACCGGACAATTTAGCATGGCCAATCCACCCTAACCTGCACATCCCTGGACACTAGGGGACAATTTGCTATGGCCAATCCACCCTAACCTGCACATCCCTGGACACTAGGGGACAATTTGCTATGGCCAATCTACCCTAACCTGCACAACCCCGGACACTAGGGGAGAATTTGCTATGGCCAATCCACCCGAACCTGCACATCCCCGGACACTAGGGGACAATTTGCTATAGCCAATCCACCCTAACTTACACATCTTTGGACTGTGGGAGGAAACTGGAGCAGCCAGAGAAGGTGCAAACTCCACATGGACAGAGACCCCGAGACTGGAATCGAACCGGGGTCCCTGGTGCTGGGAGGGAGCGGTGCTAACCACTGAGCCACTGTGCTTCCCCCGTCTGCCTTTCCCCCTTTACTGATTAAAAATCTACCTCAGTCTTGAATGCACTTATCAGCCCAACTTCAACAGTATTCCGTGGTCAAGAATTACATGGATTCACTCCCCTCAGAGAAATGAGAATCTAGGAGGCGGATGACATCAAGACTGGTGGTGTAGTGGACAGTGATGATAGCTTATCTAAGATTACAAAGAGATCTTGGTCAATTGGGTCCTTGGGCTGAGGAGTGGAAGATGGAGTTTAATTCGGATAAACTTAAGCTATTACATTTCCATAAAACAGGGACAGGACTGATACAATTAAACATAGGGCCTTGGGTGGTGTTGTAGAATACAGAGACCGAGGGGTTCAAGTACATAATTCTTTGACGTCTGCACCACGGGTAGTCAGGGTGGTTAGGAAGGCGTTTAGCACGCTTGCCTTCATTGCTCAGACCTTTAAGTGCAGGGGTTGGGACGTTACATTGGGGTTGTACAGGACATTGGCGAGGCCTCGTCTGGAGAACTGTGTCCAGTTCTGGTCGCCCTGTTACAGGAAGGAGATTATTAAACTGGAGAGGGCTCAGAAGAGATTGACCAGGATGTTGTTGGGAATGGAGGGTTTGAGTTTTAAGGAGAGGCTGGATAGGCTGGGACTTCTTTCCCTGGGGCGTAGGAGGATGAGGGGTGAGCTTATTGAGATTTAGAAAATCACGAGGTGTATAGGTAGAGTTAATGGCAGGTGCCTTTGCCCTAGGGTTGAGGATTTCAACACAAGGGGGCGTACTTCTAAGATTAGAGGAAAAATATTTTGAGAGAGATGAGGGGCAATTTTTCTTTTTGTTTTACAGAGAGTAGTTAGTGTGTGGAATGAACCTCCAGAGGAAATGGTGAATGTGGGTACAGTTACAACATTTAAAAAACATTGGGATAAGTGCATGAGTAGGCAAGGTTTGGAAGGATATGGGCCAGGAGCAGGCAGGTGGGCCGAAGTTTAGTTTGGGATTATGGTCAGCATGGACTGGTTGGGCCGAACGGTCTGTTTTCGTACTGTAGGTCTCCTTCTTTCAGATGAAAGAAAGTAACACAGCCTGATGGTCGGTTCAATTTCATCAGTTCAGAACTAAAATGTAGGTCACTGAGCTGGCCACAAGCTCTGCGGGGATAGGAGGGAGAGACGTAGATGTCAGAACTCAGAGGCAACCCCATCTCACGTTCTAATATCCATCAGCTCTGTACACAGCGCTTTGAGGTACAAACAAGACCCTCCGACAGCACGGCGCTCCCTCAGCGGTCTTTTGAGGAACAGGTTTCCGAAGAATTGCATCCCTCCAATGGGCTGAGGGGTGGCCGACGGAGTTTAATTCAGATAAATGCGAGGTGCTGCATTTTGGAAAGGCAAATCAGGGCAGGACTTATACACTTAATGGTAAGGTCCTGGGGAGTTTTGCTGGACAAAGAGACCTTGCAGTGCAGGTTCATAGCTCCTTGAAAGTAGAGTTGCAGGTGGATAGGATAGTGAAGAAGGCGTTTGGTATGCTTTCCTTTATTGGTCAGAGTATTGAGTACAGGAGTTGGGAGGTCATGTTGCAGCTGTACAGGACATTGGTTAGGCCACTGTTGGAATATTGTGTGCAATTCTGGTCTCCCTGCTATATTATTAAATTTGAAAGGCGCAGAGAAGATTAACAAGGATGTTGCCAGGGTTGGAGGGTTTGAGCTATGGGGGAAACTGAACAGACTGGGGCTGTTTTCCCTGGAGCGTCAGAGGCTGAGGGGTGACCTTATAGAGGTTTATAAAATCATGAGGGGCATGGATAGGGTAAATAGACATCCCTGGGGTGGGGGAGTCTAGAACTAGAGGGCATAGGTTCAGGGTGAGAGGGGAAAAGATATAAACGAGACCTAAGGGGCAACGTTTTCACGCAGAGGGTGGTGTGTGTGTGGAATGAGCTGCCAGAGGAAGTGGTGGAGGCTGGTACAGAGGAAGTGGTGGAGGCTGGTACAATGACAGCATTTAAAAGGCATCTGGATGGGTATACGAATAAGAAGGGTTTAGAGGAATATGGGCCAAGTGCTGCAAAACGTGACTATATTAATTTAAGATCTGGCTGGCAAGGAGGAATTGGACCGAAGGGTCTGTTTCCGTGCTGTACATCTCTACGACTCTAAATGGAACCAGATGAATTTAGGATATCTGGTCTGCATGGATGGGTTGGACCGAAGGGTCTGTTTCCGTGCTGTACGACGTGTTCCACAGTATCCATGCTCCCCCCCGCCTTGGTGAGAATTCACTGCCAATGGGGAGAGGTTCCTCCCTTTAGCAAGTGCAGAGCGAGAGTGAGGAGGAAGACCAGGCTGTGGAGTTGCCCTGGGAGAAGCCAGGGCAGGCTGCTGACTCAGCCTCAGTCAGGCATCGGCTGCTCTCCCTGTTTGAAAAGGAAAGTGAATTTCTGAGCACGTGGAAATACCACTCCCCCGCATCATGAGTTGGTGAAGAGCCCGCGATGATATCATCGACCTTCTCAGCTCAAGAAAAACATTCAGGGTGGCAGACAAAGTTCAAAATAGAGAGAGAGAGAGAGAGAGGAGAGAAAAAGAGGGGGGAGAGAGAGG
>NW_025214890.1:24500-32766 GCF_004010195.1 Chiloscyllium plagiosum
TGAGGTGCCAGGGATTGTAGAAATATTTGGATTGGGAGATGAGCTGATGTCATCTGGGGGTGGGGAGACAGTGCAGGCAAACTGCAGGGGGAGGGAGCGAGAGAGAGAGAGAGAGAGAGGGCACCACACCCAGGGACGAGGGGGTGAGTGAAGGGGGTGCACTTTAGCACTGGGTCATGGAACATTTCAGACCAGTGTCTGTGCTGGTAATCAACTTTCTCTTTTAAATTTGAAAAATATACTTTATTCACACAAAAAAACATCTTTACATAAATACATAGTCAGCAAAGCACTTTGGTTCTGTACAGTGACAGATGAAGAAACAAACACCACAGGTTTGACTCTGTCCAGCAGACAAATCCAACACATTTCTGACCAAGAATATACCGGTGTTGGGTAATCAGGTACCTACCTACTCTTGGTCCCCACACTTTGCCTCAAAACTTGCCTTGCTTTGGTACTTCCCACATAGTTCTTAAATCACTGGAAACAACAAATGTTGTGACAGCTCTCTGTCGGCCAATGAGGTCAACATACAGCCAGCAAGCACCCTTCTGAGTTAAAGGAAACCCTTCCTCAAATACCCTCTGTGCCTCCTTGCCTGAAACCTCTTGCCCGTTTCCCCCCCCCCTTCCCTCAAAGTTACTTACTGACTCCCCCTTTACTGAAGGGAGTAAAGTTTCTCCAACACCTACCTCTTTGTGTGTGTGTGTGCTGCTGCTCAGGGCTATGGTAATCTTCCTATCTCTCTCTATAAAAGGGGGGGAGGGGTGGGGACCTCTTGCAGCAGTGTGGGGGGGGGTAAAACGTGCGACAGCGGCTAAAGGGCACTCTCCTAAAGCAGGGACACACTCTGTTGCCCGGCCAGACTCACCTCCAAAGCACCTCTGCAGTCCCTCAGGTAGAGCTCCATGTTCAGTCAATTTCAACGCGGCCCCCACTCTCAGGATTGATACATTGGCCAGAGTTTGATACATTCCGGCCGCACTGCGCAGGCGCCCGCCTGGACACGCCCCTCTCCCTGCCAGAGGGCAGCGACTGAGAAGGTGAATCTTAAACTACTGAAGTTTAAACAGATTACCTTTCATTTGGGGTGGGGTCGGGCTGGAACGGATGAATGCATGTGGCTGAGCCCCACAGGGGACTGTCCGCTGTTGGGGCAAAATAAAACAGAAACTGCTGGAAAAGCTCAGCAGGTCTGTCAGCTTCGGTGGAGAGAGAAAGCAGAGCTCACCTTTCGGGGGAGGTGGAATGTCTAATTGCAATATTGACATGTACAGAGTCATAGAGATGTACAGCACAGAAACAGACCCTTCGGTCCAACTTGTCCATGCCGACCAGATATCCTGGATTAACTTTTTTTTTAAGATTACATTACAGTGTGGAAACAGGCCCTTCGGCCCAACAAGTCCACACCGACCCTCCGAAGCGCAACCCACCGATTCCCCTACATTTACCCCTTTTACCTAACACTACGGGCAATTTAGTACGGGCAATTTAGCATGGCCAATTCACCTAACCTACACATCTTTGGACTGTGGGAGGAAACCGGAGCACCCGGAGGAAACCCACGCAGACACGGGGAGAATGTGCAAACTCCACACACACAGTCGCCTGAGTCAGGAATTAAACCCGGGTCTCTGGCGCTGTGAGGCAGCAGTGCTAACCACTGTGCCACCGTGCCGCCCTAGTCCCATTTAGAGTTATAGAGATGTACAGCACAGAAACAGACCCTACGGTGCAATTTGTCCATGCCGACCAGATATCCTGGATTAACCTAGTCCCATCTAGAGTCACAGAGATATGCAGCACAGAAACAGACCCTTCAGTCCAAATCATCCATGCTGACCAGATATAGAACATAGATCATTCCTTCGGCCCTCAATGTTGTGCCGACCTGTGAAACCAATCTGAAGACCATCTAACCGACACTGTTCCATTTTCATCTATCTGTTTATCCAATGACCATTTAAGTGCCCTTAAAGTTGGGGAGTCAACTACTGTTGCAGGCAGTGGGTTCCATGCCCCCTCTACTCTGAGTAAAGAACCTACCTCTGACATCTGTCTTAAATTAATCTTATCCCATTTAGAGTCAGAGAGATGTACAGCACAGAAACAGACCCTTCAGTCCAACTCGTCCATGCTGAAAGTCTTTTCCCTGGTGTCGGGGAGTCCAGAACTAGAGGGCATAGGTTAGGGTGAGAGGGGAAAGATATAAAAGAGACCTAAGGGGCAACATTTTCATGCAGAGGATGGTACGTGTATGGAATGAGCTGCCAGAGGAAGTGGTGGAGGCTGGGACAATTGCAACATTTAAGAGGCATTTGGATGGGTATATGAATAGGAAGGGTTTGGAGGGATATGGGCCGGGCGCTGGCAGGTGGGACACGATTGGGTTGGGATATCTGGTTGGCATGGACGGGTTGGACCGAAGGGTCTGTTTCCATGCTGTACATCTCTATGACACTATGACCAGATAGCCTAAATTAATCTGGTCCAATTGGCAGCATTTGACCTATATCCCTCTAACCCTTTCCTATTCAAGTCCCCATCCAGATGCCTTTTAAATACTGTAATTGTACCAGCCCCCACCACTTCCTCTGGGCAGCTCTTTCCATACACGCACCACCCTCTGCGTGAAAAAGCTGCCCCTCAGGTACCTTTTAAATCTTTCGCTTCTCACCGTAAACCTATACCATCTGGACTCCCCCACCCCAGGGAAAAGACCTTGTCTATTTACCCTACCCATGTCCCTCATGATTTTATAAACCTCTATAAGGTCACCTCTCAGCCTCCAACACTTCAGGGAAAACAACCCTTGCGTATTCAGCCTCTCCCTGTAGCTCAAATCCTCCAATTCTGGCAACATCCTTGTAAATCTTTTCTGAACCCTTTCAAGTTTCACAACATCCTTCCGATAGGAGGGAGACCAGAATTGCACGCAATATTCCAAAAGTGTTTCGGGTTTTTCAGAAGTGGACCTGAAACCTGAGCTCTGCTTTCTCTGCACGATGGCTACCAGACCTGCTGAGTTTTTCCAGCGATTTCTATTTTTGTTTCAGATCTCCAGCATCCGCAGTTGTTTCGGTTTTGAAAAAATCTATCCTATCCCATGTTCTAGCACTTGGCCTCATGTGTGCTATGGCATTTGAACACTTCTTAATTGCCTTGATGGTTTCAGTGCTGAAAATGTGTTGCTGGAAAAGCGCAGCAGGTCAGGCAGCATCCAGGGAACAGGAGAATCGACGTTTCGGGCATAAGCCCTTCAGGTTTGCAAAGACACATCAGGTTTTGGTGAAAATGATTTTTCACAAACCCTCTCTAAACCTCTGCTTCTTACCTTAAAACCTTGCCTCAGGTTATTGAGCAATTATTACTTACGGAGGGGAAAATATTCTCCCAATCTACACTCCTCATAACTGTCTGCAGCAAAACGGGCTCAAAACTGCCCAGAAATATTAAAACATAAAGCCTTTCCAGTCTGAATTAAAAAAAACCGATAGAATGCTATGTGAATCTATGACTTAGATGAACTGCAAATGCTGTAAATGAGAAAATTTCTGGGAAAAAAAGCTCCACAGTTAGGCAGCAGGGGTTCTGAGGAAAGCTCACTGAACCTGAAACGTTAACTCGGCTTCCTCTGTGCACAGATACTGTCAGCCCTGCTGAACGTTTCCAGAATGTCCTGTTTTCCACTCTCGTTGTGTTTCCCATTCTCTCTCTCCTTCACCGAAGAAGCCGCACTCCTTTCTGAGGATCGAGGAGGAGAAAGTGAGGAACTGCAGATGCCGGAGGTCAGAATCGAAGAGTGCGGCGCTGGAAAAGCACGGCAGGTCAGGCAGCATCCGAGGAGCAGGAGAATTGACGTTCCAGGCATAAGCCTTTCATCAGGGATGAAAGGGGGTGGCCCAAGGGGGTTGAGAGATAAGTGGGAGGGGGTGGGGCTGAGGGGAAGGTGGCTGGGAACGCGACAGGTGGTTGGACGTGAAGGGTGATGGTGATAGGTCGGAGAGGAGGGTGGAGTGGATAGGTGGGAAGGAAAATGGACGGGTAGGTCAGTTCAAGATGGCGGTGCCCAGTTGGTGTGTTGGATCTGGGATAAGGTGGGGGGGGGGGAAGGGAAATGGGGAAACTGGTGGTTGGAGTGTCCTGAGGCGGAAGATGAGGCATTCTTCCTCCAGGCGTTGGGTGGCTAGAGTTTGGCGGTGGAGGAGGCCCAGGACTTGCATGTCCTTGGCGGAGTGGGAGGGGGTGGTTAAAGTGTTCGGCCACGGGGCAGTTGGATTGGTTGGCGCGTATGTCCCAGAGGTGTTCTCTGAAACATTCCGCAAGTTGGCGCCCTGTCTCCCCAGTGCAGAGGAGACCACATCGAGAGCAACGGACACAGTAGATGACGTGAGTGGAAGTGCAGGAAAATCTCTGTCAGATGTGGAAGGATCCTTTGGGGTGGAGGTGAGGGGGGAGGTGTGGGCGCAGGGTTTACACTTCTTGCAGTGGAAGGGGAAAGTGCTGGGAGGGGAGGGTAGGTTGGTGGGGGGAGGCCACATCTACCTGGACTACACCTCCTCCCATCCTGCCTCCTGTAAAAAACGTTAACCCTTACTCCCAATTCCTCCCGCTCCGCCACATCTGCTCCCAGGAGGACCAATACCACCACAGAACATCCCAGATGGTCTCCTTCTTCAAAGACCGCAATTTCTCCTCTCACGTGGTCGATGATGCCCTCTAGCGCATCTGCTCTCCTCCACTGCCAAACTTTAGCCACCCAACCCCTGTAGGTAGAACGCCCGAGGGTGGAATCGAACCCTGGTCCCTGATCACGTGAGGCAGCGGTGCTAACCACTGAGCCACCCTAACAAAATGGCACTTGATGACATATCCCAAAGCACTTTACAGCTAACGTTTGCGGTGCTGTAAAACAGGAAACACAGCAGCCAATTTGCACTTAGAAAGCTCTCACTAATATATACTTAACGGGACATAAAATTCCAGCACTGTGGATAGAGAGGAGGGGGAGAATGGCAGTCATTGGAGAATTCTTTGTGAAAGCTGCCTCGGGCAAAACAAATCATTGCCCTTCAAGAAAATACCCAGTTTCCATTTTGAAAGTTCCTGCTGAGTCTGCTGTCACACCCTTTCAATACAGTGCACTTCAGATCACAACTCGTGACATCATTTTGACATCTCCATCCAGCCTGACCTTCTGCCAGTTAGTCAATCTGTCGAAATCTAATGATTTTGAAAGCGGCGATTCAATCTCCTCCTGTCTTTCTCTGCTCCCAACTT
Organism: Chiloscyllium plagiosum; assembly: GCF_004010195.1. Classification (NCBI taxonomy): domain Eukaryota; kingdom Metazoa; phylum Chordata; class Chondrichthyes; order Orectolobiformes; family Hemiscylliidae; genus Chiloscyllium; species Chiloscyllium plagiosum. The sequence goes on from NW_025214890.1 coordinate 29,787, forward strand.
CCAATCCCAACTTCTCCACGGTAGCTGAAGCAATAGACAATAGGTGCAGGAGTAGGCCCTTCGGCTCTTCGAACCAGCACCACCATTCATTATGATCATGACTGATCATCCAAAATCAGTATCCTGTTCCTGCCTTATCCCCATAACCCTTGATTCCACTATCTCTATCCATCGCTTTCTTGAAAGTATCCAGAGACTTGGCCTCTACTGCCCTCTGGGGCAGAGCATTCCATACACCCACCACTCTCTGGGTGAAGGGGTTTCTCCTCAACTCTGTTCTAAATGGCCTACCTCTTATTTTTAAACTGTGTCCTCTGGTTCTGGACTCACCCATTAGCTTCCTGCCTCCAGAGGATCCAATCCTTTAATACTCTTATATGTCTCAATCAGATCTCCTCTCATCCATCTAAACTCAAGTATATACAGGGTAAAAACAAGGACTGCAGATGCTGGAAACCAGAGTCTAGATTAGAGTGGTGCTGGAAAAGCACAGCAGTTCAGGCAGCATCCGAGGAGCAGGAAAATCGACGTTTCGGCAGAGGGCTTTTGCCCGAAACGTCGATTTTCCTGCTCCTCAGATGCTGCCTGACCTGCTGTCCTTTTCCAACACCACTCTAATCTAGACTCAAGTCTATACAAGCCCAGTCGCTCCAATCTTTCAACATATGATGGTCCTGCCGTTCCGGGAATTGACCTCGTGAACCTACGCTGCACTCCCTCAATATCCAGACTGTCTTTCCTCAAATTTGGAGACCAAAACTGCACACATTACCCCAGGAGTGGTCTCACCAGGGCCTTGTACAGCTGCAGAAGGACCTCTTTGCTCTTATAATCAATCCCTCTTGTTATGAAGGCCATTAGTTTTCTTCACTGCCTGCTGTACCTGCATGTTTGCTTTCATTGACTGATGTACAAGAACGCCCAGATCTCATTGTACTGCCCCTTTGCCTAACTTGACTGTATTTAGGTAGTAAACTGCCTTCCTGTTCTTGCCACCAAAGTGGATAACCAGACACTTATCCACATTAAACTGCATCAGCTATGCATCTGTCCACTCACCTAGCCTGTCCAAGTTACCCTGTATTCTCATAACATCCTCCTCACATTTCACCCTGCCACCCAGCTTTGTATCAACGCGTCCTGATCTGGTTTTAACAGTCTGTTCAAAGCAAGTAGTCAGGTTTGTTTGAGGCTGCTGGTCGAAGGATCAGTGACATGGTAGAAGGTGTTCCACGCTGAGTCTCTCTGCCATCTCTCCTGAAGACCCCGTGTTTGATTTTACCTTTCCTTTTGCCAAAGGAGTGTTTATGGGAATTGTTGCAAGTATTTGGAACAGCATCATTAAGTTGGGAATAATCTGCTGGGTTTTCCGATAGGTTTGGTTATTCTGTTCTCTTTAGATTAGATTAGATTCCCTACAGTTTGGAGACAGGCCCTTCGGCCCAACCAGTCCACACCGACCCTCCGAAGAGTAACCCACCCAGACCCATTTCCCTCTGACTAATGCACCGAACACTGCGGGCAATTTCGCATGGCCAATTCACCCTGACCTGCACATCTTTAGACTGTGGGAGGAAACCGGAGCACCCGGAGGAAACCCACACAGACACGGGGAGAATGTGCAAACTCCACACAGTCACCCGAGGCTGGAATCGAAGCTGGGACCCTGGTGCTGTGAGGCAGCAGTGCTAACCACTGTGCCACCGTGCCGTGTTTATGTTTCATTTGGTAATCTCCCAAATAAAATCTGTTTTGTTTAAAACAAATTGGTTGGGTCAGCTGCATCGCTCCTGAAATATCCACTTTACACCTGCATAAAACAACTAGCAAAGTTAGGGTCTGGGCTACTTTCTTGAAATGATTGGAGCGGGTCTGGCCTGGTTCACAATAGATTGCGGGATTTGTTCTTTAGTTCTGATTCGGGTTGCCAGACTCGAAGACTGTGAGCGATAAGCATTAGTGTTTTTGTTCCAGGTGTTGAATTCAGTTGGTTTAAATGGTGCTTGGGATAGCGATGGTCCTTTCAGTCACTAAGAGTTTTCTGGGGGTGGAAGAAGTGATTTTGGAAATTATGATTAAGGCCAAGCTGCCATTTTCTAGTGAGATCAGATGAGATTCCCTCCAGTGTGGAAATAGGCCCTTCGGCCCAACAAGACCGTCCAAAGAGTAGCCCACCCAGACCCATTTCCCTCTGACTAATGCACCTAACACCAGCACGGTCAATCCGCCCTCACCTGCACATCTTTGGGCTGTGGGAGGAAACCGGAGTACCCGGAGGAAACCCATGCAGACACGGGGAGAATGTGCAAACTCCACACAGACAGACAGTCACCTGAGGATGGAATTGAACCTGGGATCTTGGCGTTGTGAGGCAGCAGTGCTGACCACTGAGCCACCGTGCCATCCCAGGATTGGAGCTACCTCCTTCCATAAGAAAAGGAGAGATAATTACAGCAATAACACAGCATTTCAATTTGTTGGAAGCACCATCAGAATCTTTGGAGCTGGCTAATATTCAACTGAAAATGAAACAGCTGGAGTTAGAAGCAAAAAGGACAAGGAAAAGGGCATCAGGGATGAAACAGTTGAATTACCATTAAAGGCAGAGGAAAGAGAGAGAGAGACAGAGACAGAGACAGAGAGACAGAGAAAGAGAGACAGAGAGAGAGACAGAGAAAGAGAGACACAGAGAGAGAGTTTGAACTTCAGAAATTGGCACTTAGACAGGAAGGAGAAAGTGAGGACGGCAGATGCTGGAGATCAGAGGTGAAAATGTGTTGCCGGAAAAGCGCAGCAGGTCAGGCAGCATCCAGGGAACAGGAGAATCGACGTTTCGGGCATAAGCCCTTCTTCAGGAATGAGGAAAGTGTGTCCAGCAGGCTAAGATAAAAGGTAGGGAGGAGGGACTTGGGGGAGGGGCGTCGGAAATGTGATAGGTGGAAAGAGGTCAAGGTGAGGGTGATAGGTCAGACTGGGGTGG
>NW_025214890.1:33735-42838 GCF_004010195.1 Chiloscyllium plagiosum
ATATCCTCCGAAGAGGCAGGCATAGCTTGGGCCTATGCGGGTGCCCATGGCTACTCCTTTCGTTTTGGAGGAAGTGGGAGGATTGGAAAGAGAAGTTGTTCAGGGTGAGGACCAGTTCAGTCAGTCGGAGGAGGGTGTCAGTGGAAGGGTACTGGTTGGTACGGCGGGAAAGGAAGAAGCGGAGGGCTTTGAGTCCTTCGTGATGGGGGATGGAGGTGTACAGAGACTGGATGTCCATGGTGAAGATAAGGCGTTGGGGACCGGGGTAGCAAAAATCATGGAGGAGGTGGAGGGCGTGGGTGGTGTCCCGAACGTAGGTGGGGAGTTCTTGGACTAAGGGGGACAGGACCGTGTATGCAGAAATGAGTTCAGTGGGGCAGGAGCAGGCAGAGACAATGGGTCGGCCAGGGCAGTCAGGTTTGTGGATTTTGGGCAGGAGGTAGAAACGGGCGGTGCGGGGAATGATGCAGATGAAAGCTAAAGGTGAGCTGAGTGAGGAAGAGACTGGGGGATGAGCAAACCCCATGGCAACCAAAGGTCTGGTGAGGATCTGTTTAAATATATTCAAGCATCGCTGACATTTGATGAGAAGAATGTGGAAGCCTTTTTCACCTCATTTGAAGAAAGGTGGCTAAACAAATGCAGTGGCCAGTGACCATGAGGGTTTTGTTGATCCAAACAAAACTTGTAGCTAGGGCGAGTGAGGTCTTCGCATCCCTATCAGGGGAGGTGTCTGGGGAGAATGGGAGATGAGGAAAGCCATTGTAAGTGCACATGAGCTGGTGCCAGAAGCCTATAGACAACGGTCTCAGGATGGGACCCTGATCAAACCTACATTAAGTTGAAAGGATCAAAGTCATTTTGATTGGTGGATAAGGGCTTTAAAGATAGAGCTAACCTCTAAGTGAGACGATTATTTTGGAGGAGTGTGAAGATTCACTTCCTGAGCTAGTGAACACTCATGGGGAAGAGCTGAGAGTTAAAATGGCAAGGTTAGCAGCTGATCATTATGAGTTGGCCCATAAATCAAAGTCTGCCTTCCAAAATCAATTTCAATCCGCGAGGGATAGAAATTGGGGGAAAAGAGAAATCCTCACGTGGAAAGGGACAGGTCGATCTCGATGAAGATCATAAGGATAACTTACCACAGGGTAAAAAGGAAACCCATGAGAGGGGGGTCAGAGAAGCTCCAGTGTTCTCACTGCAATAAAGTAGGCCACGTGAAATCACGGTGTTGGTGGGTTAGGAAAAGCACTGGGAAGCCAGATGTAGGAAAACAGGATAAGGCAGTGAATTTTGTTGGAGTGGTAACAGACAGCAGAGTGGAGGCTAGAAAGCTGCACCAGAATGTACGGCCTGGTCGCAGGTTGGTTAAGGAGGAAGTGCCAGATCTTCTCAAACCATGTACCTGCGACGGTCAAGTTTACTCGCATAGGCCAGGAACAGCAGGTAAATAGGTTACGATATTCAGAGATACAGGATCCTCTCAATCCTGAAAGCTGAGGAGATATGTACCTCTGAAGGACTATTGCCAGAAACTCACAGTGAGGCAAGATGCATTCAATTATGTAAAGTGAGGTTAGAGTGTCCAGTGAAGAGTGGAGAAGTCACAGTAGGTAGGAGTTCTGGACTGAACTCTCAGCTCCAGGAATACAATTTGTCCTTGCTAATAATATAAGTTACAGGTAGGAGTGCTGCCTACTATGCTTGAAAAGCCAGTGGAAACTCAGGCAACTGAACCTTTGTAGGACACACACCCTGCAATTTTACCTAGCTGTGTGGTAACGAGGTCACAAAGTCACTAGTTGAAACAGGAGAGATCAAAGAGTAGAGATAGGAAGGTTGAAGTGAAATTTGCAGAGACCCTGTTTGACCAGATGGTTGAGACAAGCCAGGAGCAGATCGATGACAACACAGACATCTTTAATTCAGAGAAATTAAATGAATTACAGCAGAAAGATGAAAAACTAAGCCAATTGTATCGAAAGGCATACACAGAGAAAGATTCAGAGTGTATCCCTGAATGCTACTATCTTAGAAATATGTCTCAATGAGGAACTGGAGACCATCAGGGAGATGAGAAATGGGCAGAAATTCATCAAGGCGTATTGCTAGTGGGTTACAGAACAGAGGTGGTGCCAGTGGTAAGGGTTCATTTAGGGGCGAGAAAAACTCGAGCTAAAATACAAAATCATTTTTACTGGACTGCACATGGATGTAGTTGAATTTTGCCTGATACGTCATACTTGTCAGGTAATTGGGAAAACCACAGGCAGTGATAAAACCTGCACCTTTAATACCATTTCCTGCATTTAAGGAAGCTTTTACAATTGATTGTGTAGGACCCCTACCTACAACAAAAAGTGGGAATCAGTACTTGTTAACGATAATGGATGTGTCGACGAGATATCCAGAGGCAATCCCATTATGCAACATTGCAGCTAAACGGATCGTGGAGGAGTCACTCAAACTTTTCACTAGATACGGACTACCCACAGAAATACAATCAGATCAAGGGTCAAACTTTACATCAACATTATTCAAGGAAGTTATGGACAGCTTAGGAATAGGACAATTCAAATCTATTGCGTACCATCCAGGGACCGCTAGAAAAGTGGCATCAGACATTAAAGACCATGTTGAGGGCTTACAGTCGACACTGATTGGGATAAGGGAATTCCATTTTTGTACTTTTTGTGATCAGAAATTCACCAAACGAATCAACCAAATTCAGTCCATTTGGAGAGGTTTCTGGGCATAAAGGAAGAGATTAAGCTGATTAAGGAGAAATTGGTAAATAAGAATTCAGAGACGACATATTTGGACTATGTATCAAATTTTCGGGAATGATTAAATAGAGCGGGGGAGTTGGCTAGACAGCATTTAAAAGGATTGCAGCACGTAATGAAACAGGAAGCAGACAAGAAATCAAAAACTTGCAATTTTGCTATCGGGGCTAAGGTGTTAGTGTTAATTCCAGTGATAGATGAACCTTTAAAGGCAAGGTTTAATGGACCTTATCAAGTCAAAAGGAAATGGAACGAGGTGAACTATTTACTAAGGACTCCAACAGAAAGAAATCTCACAGTGTGTCATGTGAATATGCTCAAAAGGTATTTTGACAGAGGAGACGACTGTGTTATTGGTTACAACACAGACAGAAGAATCATGTTCAGAGGATTCTGAATTGGACATTCCTAAAACTGAATTGGACAATGAGGAAGTTGTCAAAAATTGGGATAAATTATTATGTTACCATCCAGAGGAAAATCGAAATGACCTGGAAGAGTTAATGCTATTGCACTGGATTTATGTGGGAATAAGCCGGGAAGGACTAACCTAATTATGCCCGATGTAGATACTGGAGGTGCTGTTCCGAATAAGCAATAGAACTCTCTGAAGTTGGCACAAGTTCAAAAGGAGATAGAACGCATGCTCCAACCTGACATAATCAAAGTGGGTTACAGTGACTGGAGCTCACCCATAGTCATGGTGCCAAAACCAGATGGCACCTAACGGTTATGTGTGGACTATCGCAAAGTCAATGCAGTTACAAAGTCTGATACATCTCCGATTCCACGATTGGAAGGCTGTGCTGAGACAAGCAACATATATTTCTAAGTTGGACTTGCTCAGAGGATACTGGCAGGTACCTCTGTCCGAAAGAGCGAAGACAATTTCAGCTTTCGTAACGTCGAATGGACCGCATCAGTTTTAAAGTCATGCAGGTTAGTATGAAAAATGCACCAGACACATTTCAGAGACTAACCCATAAGGTCATTTCCAGATTACCCAACTGTGTAGTTTATTGTTGTGGTTCTGTTCACCAGGTTGGAAGTTTTTGTTGCAAACGTTTCGTCCCCTGGCTAGGTGAAATCATCAGTGCTTGGGAGCCTCCTGCGAAGCGCTTCTTTGATGTTTCCTCCGGTGTTTATAGTGGTCTGTCCCTGCCGCTTCCGGTTGTCAGTTTCAGCTGTCCGCTGTAGTGGTTGGTATATTGGGTCCAGGTCGATGTGTTTGTTGATGGAGTTTGTGGATGAATGCCATGCCTCTAGGAATTCCCTGGCTGTTCTCTGTCTGGCTTGCCCTATGATAGTAGTGTTGTCCCAGTCGAATTCATGTTGCTTGTTGTCTGCGTGTGTGGCTACTACAGATAGCTGGTCATGTAGTTTCGTGGCTAGTTGATGTTCATGTATGCGGATTGTTAGCTGTCTTCCTGTTTGTCCTATATAGTGTTTTGCACAAAGTCATCTTCCCGGGCCTTGTTATTGGACAATGATAAATGGCCCCATGGAATGCAAAACCGAAAGTTATCAGGGAGTTTCCCCTCCCATCGACAAAAAAGCAGTGGGATTGAGTGGATTCTATTGAAAATTCATACCAGATTTTAACAGTGTGGCTGCTCCACTCACTGAATTACTAAAGAAAGGCAAGAAGTTTTAATGCCCTAATGGTAGCCACACCTAATTACAGAAAGCCATTCAAAGTGGCTATCAATGCGAGTGATGTGGGTGTCAGTACTGAGCCCTTACAGGAAGATGATGAGAAAATGGAAGGACCTGTAGGATATTTCTCCAAACTGAACACTCATCAGACAGTTTGATTAGATTAGATTCCCCACAGTGTGGAAACAGGCCCTTCGACCCAACCAATCCACACTGACCTTCCGAAGAGTAACCCACCTAGACCCATTCCCCTCTAATGAATGCACCTAACACTACAGGCAATTTAGCATGGCCAATTCACCTGCCCTACACATCTTTGGAATGTGGGAGGAAACCGGAGCACCCGGAGGAAACCCACACAGACATGGGGAGAACGTGCAAACTCCACACAGATAATCGCCCGAGGCTGGAATCGAACCTGGGACACTGGCGCTGTGAGGCAGCAGTGCTAACCACTGAGCCACCATGCCGCCCTAGTTGAGGAGACTTTGAGCTTGGTGTTGACGTTAACAACATTTCTGTATTTCTGTTACCAGTAATGTATCTGAGACAATCATATACGCTGATCCTAACCCATTGAAGTTTGTAGAGAAAGTTATAGTGTACTAACAGTTTAAGGGGTTTTAAAATGAAGCATCTTTGCACATTGATTTTTTAAAGGGGGGGGGAGGGGAAAGATGTAATGATGCTGCCCCGTTAACAAGGTTTTTTTCAGGAGGTCTGAAAGACAGGTTCAAAACAACTGGGGAGATCTACTAGAGGACACTTTTAAGTTTCTAAAACAACACTTGCACAATGAAAGGGGAGTGGCCTGTTCTCCCAGCTCAGCTTCTCTCTGGTTTGGTTTGAACAGTCTGTTCAGAGCAAGCTGTCAGGTTTGTTTGAGGCTGCTGGTCGAAGGATCAGTGACATGGAAGGTGTTCCACGCTGAGTCTCTCTGCCATCTCTCCTGTAAGACCCTGTGTTTGGCTTTACCTTTTGCGCCAATGGGGTGTCTATGGGGATTGTTGCAAGTATGTTGGATAAGTTGGGATAATCTGTTGGGTTTTCCAATAGGTTCGGTTATCCCATATTCTGTCCTCTTTTGTGTTTCATTCGGTAATCTTGCAAATAAATTCTGTTTTGTTTAAAACTAAGTGGTTGGGTCAGCTGCATCGCTCCTGGAATGTCTACCATACACCTGCTTCAAAAACCAGCAAAGTTAGGGTCTTACTTGAAATGTTTTGAGGGAGTTTGGCCTGGTCCATAACACCCACCCCTCTTCCCAATAAGCCAGGGTTAAAACCCTGGCTTTCCGTTCCTAACAGCACTGTGGATGCACCATCTTTGATGGACCTCAGCAGTACAAGACAGCAGCTCACCACCACGTTTTCCAAGGCAACGAGGGATGGGCGAAAAATGCAGGCCTGCTCCAGAGACAGCAACCTCAATTGCATCTATCCCCAAAGCGTTCAGTTTATATCCCACCTTTCACAGGCTTCATTCCCCCGCACTGGATGATGGCCAAAAGATGTACTTTGCAAGTATTAGTCACATTCATAAGTAGAAAATGTATTGTGCAGGGAGTGGTCCCGCAAACAGCAACGAGAGAATGCCCCAGATGATGCTTTCTTTTTAAAGTGATGTTGCTTGTGGGACATCGTGTCCAATAAACGGGGGGGAGATCTACCCCCTCTGCCCACTTGTGGTTGTTGGATCATTCTTGCATTCACACTAGGGCTAAATAGGCCATGGTTTAACACTGCAACAAACAAATGCCCGACAGCACTGCATTCCCTCGGCGCCAACCCTTTGACTGTGGCCGCTCTCCTTTAGTGCTGACCCTCCGACAGTGCAGTGCAGATTGGGTTGAGATATCTGGTTGGTATGGACAGGTGGGACCGAAGGGTCTGTTTCCGTGCTGTACACCTCTCTGACTATGACTCTCCTTCAGCATTGCACGAGAACCGTGAGCCTCTATCTCTGGGATGGGACACAAAGTCACAAGCTGCTGACTCAAGCAGTGACAGACTGCTGTCTCCTGGACTTGTGGAAGTGGAGAAGTCTCCTTGCTCTTCCTCTTCCCAAGCCTTTGTTCAACGGAAGCATTGGCACCTGTCTCAATCCGCAATAGCTCCCTGGCTTGAGAAGGGGGTCACACCTCCCCCTGGTGGCTTCACCGAGATCAGCAGTTGCAAATATTTAATCGGTGGCTTCATTCTGTCCTTATGCCATTAACACCGATTATTCATTCCCCAATTTAACCCAGCTTTCTCTTCACAGCCTCACGCGCACAGACCACGACGTCGTAAGAGACAGTGAAGTTCTGTCTGCTTACGGATCCGGTGTTATTGAAGCTGCTGTGGTTAGCATCACTTGTACGTGGTTACTCAGTAGGCTGCCAGCTCTTCCCATCAGGCCTCATTCCCAATGAAGGGCTTTCACCTGAAACAGTGATTCTCCTGCTCCCTGACCCACTGTGCTTTTCCAGCACCACACTCTCATGCTCTTGCCACAGTAGCCTCTGTCCAACCCAATCTAGTCCCACCTGCCAGCACCCGGCCCATATCCCTCCAAACCCTTCCTATTCATGTCCCCGTCCAAATGCTTCTTAAATGTTGCAATTGTACCAGCCTCCACCTCTTCCTCTGGCAGCTCATTCCAGACACGTATCACCCTCTGTGTGAAAACGCTGCCCCTTAGGTCTCTTTTATATCTTTCCCCTCTCACCCTAAACCTATGCCCTCTAGTTCTGGACTCCCCCACCCCATACCTTCCCCACACACCCATCCCCTTCCCATTTATCTCTCACCCCCCTTGGGCCACCCACTCATTCCTGACGCAGAGCCTACGCCCGAAACGTCGAGCCCCCTGCCCCTCAGACGCGGCCTGACCTGCTGTGCTGTTCCAGCGCCATACTCCTCGACTCTGACTGTCCAGCATCTCGCTTTCTCCCGGTTACAGACTCAAACTAAATCAGACGTACGACTGAGGTCTTTGTGTTATTTTATTAACATCCCGTTTCCAAAGCCAAAACCTCTCACCGTGCGATCACACCCGGGGCAGGGAATAAAGGGAGCTTTTTCACGCGCGCGACATTTTGCTGTTGGCAGTCAATAACCATCACTAAAGAGTGTGACGCTAGCCACTATGTTCAAGCCAGTCTGTCTGGAGCAGCAACATGCAGATCACCGTATGGTCAGAATTCCCCGTTTCCCCCCCCCCACTCTACTTCCTCTCCTCCTCGTTGTCCTTCTTGGTCTCCTTGGGCTCCTTGGAGGTCTGAGCCCATGGCGTTGCGAATGGCCTCGTTGTTAGGGTCGACCCCGGGCAGGTTCTCCAGCACGCTCTGCAGGAACTCTGGGTCTTCCATTACATCGTAGTTGTCTTCCTCCTGTTGGTACGGTAATCGCCGGGGGTGGGGGGAGGGGGGGAGAAGAGAAAGGAGGGAGGAGAATGGGAATGGGGAACGGAGAGAATGGGGTGGGGGGGTTAGGAAAGAGAAAGAGAAAGACAGCAACTCTGAAACTTTGACAGAATCACACGCGACGCCTCAGGGGCTGAAAGCAGCTGTGGTTGGATTTAGAGCAGGATGATCCCACCCGGAGACCAGGCACTGGGGAAGCTGCCTTCAGCCTGGTAACCCCTTGGCTGTCAGACCAAGGATTAGGATCCAGCTCCTGGGCCTCACAGCCCAGAGACACTGGACAATGTGTGGCTGTAACAGGTGCCGTTAGGAGAAATCTATCGCATTCCCAGCTACCTTCCCCCCCTCCCATTTATCTCTCAGCTCCCCCCGGCACACAAGACTCATTCTTGATGAGGGGCTTATGCCCGAAACGTCGGCTCTCCTGCCCCTCGGCTGCTGCCTGAACTTCTGTGCTTTTCCAGCCCCACACTCTCGACTCTGATCTCCAGCATCTGCAGACCTCACTCCCTCCTCCTTTAAGGATTTGTCCTGGTGTCTTTTAGATAGAGATTGAGGGGACAGGTGCCGAGCAGATGGTGACAAAATAAACAACTTGTGAGGCTTGGGGCCTTTTTAAAAAAAAATTGGAACAGTAGAAGCAGCCTGAATGGGTGTGGTCTAGCTCTGACAGATCAAGGACTCATAAGTTTTAGCTTTCAGCAGTTGCTGGGGTTGGAAGGCAACCGACAGCTACGCTCGCTCTCAGAATTCTCTCTATGTTCTTTCCTCCTGGATTGGAGAACTGCATGTCAGAATCTGTGTTTGAACTTACCTTCCTGCCAAGTTGCGTGTTGATGGGATGTTACTATATTGGAACAGTTAATTAGTAATAGTTGCTGTATCTATTATTTGGTTAAATTTTCCCAATAGAGTAAGGTATTTTAAGTTCTTCTTTTGTTTGTGGTATTTTAACAATAGTGCTTAAACAAATTGTGTCTTGCTTAACGTCAAAGAGTTTGACCAATTCATCTGGAACACAGCACCTCACATCTGCCTACAAAATAAGTAGTGACAGTCTGGGCTACTTTGTTACTATATTTTGAAGATGTCTGGTCCGTAAAAAAACAAACACAAGAGAGTAACAATAAATATTGGGGGAATGGGGTGATCGTGACAAGGGAGTGCATGCTTGCGAGACAGAATCGAAAACAGAAACAGAGAGGGGAGGGATTTGAGAGAGAGAGAGAGAGAGAGAGAGAGAGAGAGAGAG
>NW_025214890.1:46182-52732 GCF_004010195.1 Chiloscyllium plagiosum
AGAGGGGGAAGACACGGAGAGGGGGGAGACACGGAGAGGGGGGAGACACGGAGAGGGGGGAGAGAGAGAGAAAGACGGAGAGAGACCAGACTGTGCGTCTGATCGATTTTCAGGGCCTGGGGGTCTTTGGGCTTGGCGGCTCAAAGTGAATTCTGTGCTGGAGCCCGCCCCCCCCTCCCAATCACTGGGACACAGGCTGAGCACCCGTCTCCCAGACAGAAATAGTAACCTGAATCCCAGCCAGCACAGCAGCCGAACCAGACGGGAACCATTCCATCCCAATCACTGGGACACAGGCTGAGCACCCGTCTCCCAGACAGAAATAGTAACCTGAATCCCAGCCAGCACAGCAGCCGAACCAGACGGGAACCATTCCATCGCGACAATTAAAGAGGAACACTGGGAGTTCAGGAAGGATCCACCTGCAGTACAATCAGCTCAGTGAGCAGCTTTCACAGGCGGGTTCACGATGGGAACCATCTCCGCGGTTGGCTAGTTTGGGAAGGAGCAGCAGGTGTGCTGCCTCCTGTGGTTCAATAGCACACAGACACACGGCTGTTTCTGGCCAACTGGGAAGATAGACTGAGAGGGACATTGACAGGAATCCGAGCGGAGGGCACGGTACGGGGTCAAATCACCACCTTCATTCATCGGGGTCACAATTCCAGCTTCCACGGCGGATGCAGCGGCAGCGCGCCTCGCCTCCTCTTCCTGACGCTGTCGCTGCTCCTCCATCGACACACGGAGAGCCTGCGGAGAATTCCAGTCAGTCAGGGAACTGCAAATATCTCACTGTCAGCAAAACTGAGCCAGGTAACATCACACTAACCCACTCCCTCGGCGCTGACCCTCCCACAGCACCCATTCCCTCAGCACTGACCATCCCACAGCGCCCACTCCCTCGGTGCTGCCCCTCCCATGGTGCCCGCTCCCATAGTGCCAACACTTGCTCAATGCTTCAGGGCCCACTCACTCAGTGTTGACCCGCCCAGAGTGCCCGCTCCCTGTGTCTCACCAGGGCCAGTTCGGGGTCTGCGCTGGGGTCCACTCCAAACTCGAAGTCGCTGGCTCCGAGACCCAGCATGGTCCCCCCCTCCCCGGCCAGGATGGGCGAGCTGATGAGGGCATCTGCCAGGCTGGGCCCGGGGGGCACTGTCACCAGGTGGGAGCCTGTTCCGTCCTTCCCATTGAGTGCGTTGATGAAGGCCGTCAGCTTCTCCGTGTTGGCTTCCTGAAGGGAGCAGCAAGACAGCGGCTTAGAGACACAACAAGCCCCGAGCGGGAGGAGACGCTGACAGGGCCCCGAGCGGGGGGAGACGCTGACAGGGCCCCGAGCACGGGGGGAGGGGGAGGCGCTCACGCTGACAGGGCCCCGAGCGGGGGGAGGGGGAGACGCTGACAGGGCCCTGAGCGGGGGGAGACGCTGACAGGGCCCCAAGCGGGGGAGGGGGAGATGCTGACAGGGCCCCGAGTGGCAATATAATCCCCTGCCCCATCCCAAAACCCACACACACACACCCTCCCCGCCCCATATAGGGAGTGTAAGGGCTGGAGGGGGTGACCGAGATAGGGAGGGGGTATAGGGGGCTGGAGGGTATGACACAGTTAGGGAGTGGGCGTCCGTCACGTTCTCCCACCCAGGGGGAACAGGAATGTGGCATCACACTCCCGATGATGGGCTTATGCCTGAAAGGTCAGCTCTCCTGCTCCTCGGATACTGCCTGAGCGGCTGTGCTTTTGCAGCAGCACACTGTCCACTCCCTACCCTGCAGCTCCTGGTGGTGACCGCACAGTGAGGCCCTGGAGACTGCTGCTTCCTCCAAAGCCGATCCCGCTGGCCTCATTCAGGGACCCGGCAGCAGCACGGAGTGAAGTGCCCCAAGCCCTTCCCCACCGACCCCCATTGGTCAGTCTAACCACAGCTCGGCTCCTCACACACCAACCCCTTCTCCACCGTCACCACTCACCTCCTCACCAAAGTTCACAATATCCACGTTCACCTTCTCTTTCTTCAGTCTTTTGGCTAATTTCACCAACTGCAAGGGACAGGGGGGAGAGGGAGAGACAGGGGATAAAAGGGAAATATTGTCAGCCTGTGACAGAATACACTCGCTGGACCCGGTGTATTTTTACACCAGTGAGTGGTGCAGCATTGCCGAGGGGCCAAATGGCCTACTCCTGCTTCTATTCCCCGCGGTCTGGGTCAGAGCAGCTCTGGGATTCGCACACCGCACCATCTCTCTGACACGCCGGCCAAATTCTTGCCCTCGTGGGCATCAGGACGCAATCACAAGAATGCCAAATCTCAACGGGGGAACGTCAGTTTAGACGGCACGGCAAGAGGGAGCTGATTGGTTGGATTCTGCAGCCGGGTGCTTGCACCTAAGACAGCGCCCTGGTGTGGTGACATTACACCCTGTTCATTGTACTCAAGTACACATGACAATAAAGAGCAAATCAAATCGGATAGTGGGTGGACTCCAATTGGGAGAGGCGCGGACTGTCGGTTACTGCGCCTGTCTTGATATCGCCAGGGTGTTTCAGAAAATTCTCACAATAAACCAACTTGTCTGCTTCTAGTGAGAGAGAAAAACTGTGGAGTTGGGGGTGGGGCGGGGAATGACTAATAACCAGCAGCCACAGCCTCATCCAGTAGGCGGCGCTCTCTCGCAGTGCTGGCATAGAGACTGTCCCTGCCTCTCTGTCTCCCCCTCTCCCCGCCTCTCCCTCTCTCCCTGGGTTCCCCCAGGGTGCTCTGGTTTCCTCCCACAATCCAAAGATGTGCAGGTAAGGGTGAATTGGCCACGCCCAATTGTCCCGTAGTGTCCGGGGATGTGTTAGTTAAGGGTAAATGTAGTAATAAAGGTAGGGGAATGGGTCTGGGTGGGATAATCTCCGGAGGGTCGGTGTGGACCTGTTGGGCCGAAGGGCCTGTTTCCATGCTGTCGGGATTCGAGGAAAGAAAGAGTGTAGTCCTGGGTTAGGGGCTTCTGGCAGACGGTCAGACCCAGCGATGGGGGGACGGGACACTGAGGGGTGGGCTGACGTTCAGCAAGGACTAACCTCCCAGCTTACTCCCTGGAGCCCAGGGAGAGATCAGCCAGTCTTCCTGTTAGAAAAAAAAATCAGGCGTCCAATTCGAAATCGTACCGTCCAGTGAGGTAAAGGGAGAGAGGGATTTGAATCGGGGCGCATAAACCGGGGTGGGGGCTTCAGGGGTACTCACGTCCTTCTCGTTATCCTCCACGGGGCTCCCCACGAAGACGATGATCCGGGTTTTGTGGTTTTTGCCCTGGCGGTGTTTCAGGGCCAGCTGGAGAAATGGAGTGACATTTCAACAGGGGCGACCAGGCCACTCAAGTCCCGTGCTATCTCGCGCAAGACCTCCCCCCCCCGTTCTGCGCCTAGTGCCATGCAGCAATCCCCACACTCCCTCTCCCCCTTTGCCCCCCCTCCTTCAACATGTCTTTGCTGGCGGCCACTCCCGGTGGGAGTGAGTTCCCACTGCCAATCCCCTAAACCGCGTTGGCCATTCCCCGCCGATTAGAATCTGGCCAGTCGTCGGGGCTTGTGGGATCTTACAGTGCGCAGACTGGCTGGCACAGGTCTCGCGTCCCTCAGAGAGAGCACATGCCCTGAAAGTGCTAGCTGAATGCAGGTCGGTCCTGCATCTGGGGGTAGTTCTCACTCACGTGTGCCACCCGGACGCCAGTGCAGAAGCTGATTTTGCCGACGGGCTGGACGGCGTGAAGTTTGGAGAGAATTCGACCCGTGTCGGGGGTCAACGTGGTGAGCACCTCACAGTTACTACAGCCAGGGAGTAACAGAGAGAGGGAGACAGTGGGGGTAGAGAGGGAGAGAGAGAAAAGACACATTCAGAATTACGCATACAATCACACAAGGCCACAGCTACTTCCGACGCTCAAACCCAGGGGAGTCACAGGGTGGACAGACAGTGGCTGAAAGGCAGAGGGGACGCTGGGAAAGATTGGCCAAAGCGGACCTTGCTGAGAGGAGATTGGACAATATATCAGATTCAGGACGACACCACGAGGAAACTATACACGCCGAGGGAGCGGGCTTTGGGGGGGGGGGTCAGCGCCGAGGGAGCGGGCACTGGTGTGGGTGGGGCCTGCGCCGAGGGAGCGGGCACTGACGGTGTGGGTGGGGCCTGCGCCGAGGGAGCGGGCACTGACGGTGTGGGTGGGGCCTGCGCCGAGGGAGCGGGCACTGACGGTGTGGGTGGGGCCTGCGCCGAGGGAGCGGGCACTGACGGTGTGGGTGGGGCCTGCGCCGAGGGAGCGGGCACTGACGGTGTGGGTGGGGCCTGCGCCGAGGGAGCGGGCACTGACGGTGTGGGTGGGGCCTGCGCCGAGGGAGCGGGCACTGACGGTGTGGGTGGGGCCTGCGCCGAGGGAGCGGGCACTGACGGTGTGGGTGGGGCCTGCGCCGAGGGAGCGGGCACTGACGGTGTGGGTGGGGCCTGCGCCGAGGGAGCGGGCACTGACGGTGTGGGTGGGGCCTGCGCCGAGGGAGCGGGCACTGACGGTGTGGGTGGGGCCTGCGCCGAGGGAGCGGGCACTGACGGTGTGGGTGGGGCCTGCGCCGAGGGAGCGGGCACTGACGGTGTGGG
This sequence comes from Chiloscyllium plagiosum, assembly GCF_004010195.1. Taxonomy (NCBI): domain Eukaryota; kingdom Metazoa; phylum Chordata; class Chondrichthyes; order Orectolobiformes; family Hemiscylliidae; genus Chiloscyllium; species Chiloscyllium plagiosum. The sequence continues at coordinate 50,816 of NW_025214890.1, forward strand.
TGGGGCCTGCGCCGAGGGAGCGGGCACTGACGGTGTGGGTGGGGCCTGCGCCGAGGGAGCGGGCACTGACGGTGTGGGTGGGGCCTGCGCCGAGGGAGCGGGCACTGACGGTGTGGGTGGGGCCTGCGCCGAGGGAGCGGGCACTGACGGTGTGGGTGGGGCCTGCGCCGAGGGAGCGGGCACTGACGGTGTGGGTGGGGCCTGCGCCGAGGGAGCGGGCACTGACGGTGTGGGTGGGGCCTGCGCCGAGGGAGCGGGCACTGACGGTGTGGGTGGGGCCTGCGCCGAGGGAGCGGGCACTGACGGTGTGGGTGGGGCCTGCGCCGAGGGAGCGGGCACTGACGGTGTGGGTGGGGCCTGCGCCGAGGGAGCGGGCACTGACAGTGTGGGTGGGGCCTGCGCCGAGGGAGCGGGCACTGACGGGTGGCTCGCTCTCCCAATGGTAGAACAGCAAGTGCACTTCACAAAGGCCCTTTGCCAACCAAAGTCATCGCAACCACCAGCAGCAGCTGAAGCTGCAGGAGAGCGTCGGGGCTACAACCAGGGCTCTGGGACCGTCACCGATTCCTGCAAGGGTACACCTGTGGGCTGCAACAACAACACCGTCCATTCACGCAGCAACCCCACTGAAGTGAAACATCCTACACGCAAGGGAGAGGGTAAGACGGGGGTATGAGCGAGTACAGGGCAGAGGGACAGTGAGACCGGGATGGGAAGGGCTGATGCAGAAGCCTCACTCACTTGGCGAGTGTGATGAGCCCCACGTTGTTCTCTGGGTTGCTCCGCGTCTTGGAATGACACACTATGTTGACGGCATCTTGCTGAGCCTGGAGCCGGGTTGGCAGGAAGTCTCCGTTCCTCATGTACTCGCTGTTGTCGACACTGCGGGTGGGGAGGGAGCAAGAGACAAGAATGGGAAAGGAACCTCGCTTCAACGGCCTTCGTGTAACCCTCACCGGGCCTGTCCAGTAAGGCTCTTTCCTGCTTCAGAAGGGTGGGGAGGGGAGGGAGGGGGAGGCCATTCGACCCTGTCCTGCCACAGAGAGCTTCTGGGACCATGTGCAACTGGTTTGCAGATTCCTGACAGCGTTAACACCAACGCGCCCCCCCCCCACCTCTTGCAGCGCACTGGGTGGGTGATGGAGAATTTGTCTAACCTGATTCGGGGTCTGACGCTGCCCACCAGGAGGGTTGGATGCCAGGGAGGCGCAGAGACAAAGAGCAACAGGAGCGGGGGAGTCGGTTGAGGCAAGGGCTGTCACCATCTGGAGTGTGCTGCCTGGGAACAGGGGAAATGGGAGGTAAATGCCAAAGTGTGAGACAGAGGGAGGGAGAGACAGAGGGAGGCAGAGGGAGGCAGAGGGAGGCAGAGGGAGGCAGAGGGAGGCGGAGGGAGGCAGAGGGAGGCAGAGGGAGGCAGAGGGAGGCAGAGGGAGGCAGAGGGAGGCAGAGGGAGGCAGAGGGAGGCAGAGGGAGGCAGAGGGAGGCAGAGGGAGGCAGAGGGAGGCAGAGGGAGGCAGAGGGAGGCAGAGGGAGGCAGAGGGAGGCAGAGGGAGGCAGAGGGAGGCAGAGGGAGGCAGAGGGAGGCAGAGGGAGGCAGAGGGAGGCAGAGGGAGGCAGAGGGAGGCAGAGGGAGGCAGAGGGAGGCAGAGGGAGGCAGAGGGAGGCAGAGGGAGGCAGAGGGAGGCAGAGGGAGGCAGAGGGAGGCAGAGGGAGGCAGAGGGAGGCAGAGGGAGGCAGAGGGAGGCAGAGGGAGGCAGAGGGAGGCAGAGGGAGGCAGAGGGAGGCAGAGGGAGGCAGAGGGAGGCAGAGGGAGGCAGAGGGAGGCAGAGGGAGGCAGAGGGAGGCAGAGGGAGGCAGAGGGAGGCAGAGGGAGGCAGAGGGAGGCAGAGGGAGACAGAGGGAGACAGAGGGAGA
>NW_025214891.1:0-520 GCF_004010195.1 Chiloscyllium plagiosum
CTTTCTGCAGTGAAGTTAACCTCTACAGTTTCTTTTCCTGTTCCTCTGTTGATATGAAGTTGTTCAGGCCAGGCCAAATACAATATGACCACTACAGGCATTGCAAAAAAGGGCATCATTCTGGGAAAAGCACCTCTTACTCCACATCGATGACACACTTAATATTCATATTGGTTAATGTGAGAAAGGTGGCCAATGTCTGTCAACACAGGCAAAATTGTACGGACTTAGTACTGTTGGCCCATGCAATGTAGGAACTGAGCTGTCTCTGCACAAGCTTATTTACTGAGAAACGCTAGAAGGAACAGAGGATATTTCCAACAGATGCAAAATTATTCTGGTTGCAAATCAAGCATACTATCCTCCACATCTGAATTTCCATCAAATGAAGTTTAATGATGGGAGTGGCATTATTGGAAGTTACCCCTCAGCACTCCAAAAAGGCATAATGTAAACAAAGATGAAAAGGGATCAATTATAGAATTGTATCGTGCTTTGAGGTGACTTGGGTGGAGGGGGG